>NW_026294436.1:65345226-65487726 GCF_007827085.1 Peromyscus californicus insignis | reverse complement strand
AGACTGGAGTCCACACAGCTTTGTGAGGATCATCATTTTCAAGTCTGCATCCTTAAACCGAAAACCACTCTGAGCTGTGATGACTGGGTCCAGGTAAGCTCAGCCTGACTCTCACATCAGTGGCTGAGGCCCACACAGGACGAAGATGAAGGATTAGGAGCAAGATAACGTCTGCAGAGGCCAACAACTCCCTACCTAAGGATGCCTCACAGCGTCTCCAGTTCACTTTTGCTCAGGAAGCCAAGGGTTTGTTTGGTTTGGATCCTCATTATCTCCAGCTTTATTTCCAAATTTGCTCTCCCTGAACACCACAGTGTTGGGAGGCCACCTCTCAGCCATTGTCGGAGGAGGCGCCTTGGCTTCTTCCCAGCCTGCAAACCCTGGAAGGTGTATGGATTGTGTTCTGAGGCTTTGAGTCATGGCAATCTTGTAATAATTCTAGACTCTCTGAATCCTTTCATCTGAAGATCTCAAAGACATGGGCAAACATTAATTATTCTCACGGCACTGCTTAGAAGTAAGTAGATATTAGAACTCTAGCTGCTCCTCACGGAGAATTCTTTGCCTGTATCTATGCACTTCGGGTTCCATTCCATCATTTACTGTATGGATGTATCGCGGCACTAGGGACGGTATCCAGGACTGTGTGCATGCTAAACAGGTGCTCTCCACTGACCTTTAACCCGAGCCTCACATTACTTTAAAAAACCCACCTCTTCCCAATTAGCGGGGGAAATGAAATTGCCTAAGCACACAGCTATGGGAGTCTGGGCTGTACAAAAAGTTGTGTGCTCAGCACAGCCTCTGCCCTCAAGGACTTTACAGTCTAGACTGAGTACGTGCCATGTGCCTGTAATCTTGTAATCCCAGAATTTGGGAGGTAAAGGCAAGAGGGTCAGGAGTTCCAGTCTAACCTCTGCTGCACAAGGAGTTCAAGGCCAGTCATGTGGGGCTAGACAAGATACTGTCTTAAAAAATAAAAGCTGGGCGGTGGTGGCGCACGCCTTTAATCCCAGCACTGGGGAGGCAGAGTCAGTCGGATTTCTGTAAGTTCGAGGCCAGCCTGGTCTGTAGAGTAAAAAAAACAAAAACAAAAAACAAAACAAAAACGCTGTCTCAAAAATCCAGAAACAGGGCTGGAGAGATGGCTTAGTAAAGAGCACTGGCTGTTCCTCTAGAAGACCAGGCTTCAATTCCCAGCACCTACGTGGCAGCTCACAGCTGTCTGTAACTCCAGTTCCAGGGGATCCAACACCCTCTTCTGACCTCCTTAGGCACCACGAACACATGTAGTGCAAATCCTTACATGCCTGCAAAACATCCACACGCACAAAGTAAAAATAAATTTAAAAAAAGCCAAAAACAAAAAAACAAACAAGCAGAAACAAAAAACCAAGACCTGGAAAGACAGCTCAGCAGCTGAGAGTACTTGTTCCTGCAGAGGACCAGGTTTGGTTCTCAGCACCACACAGCCGCTCACAATCACTCTCATAACCCAGAACACCAATTCTTTCTTGTTGGTTTTTTGTTTGTTTGTTTGTTTTGTTTTTTTCAGACAGTGTTTCTCTGTGTAACCCTGGCTGTGCTGGCTCTCGCTCTGCAGACCAGGCTGGCCTCGAACTCACAGAGATCTGCCTGCCTCTGCCTCCCAAGTGCTGGGATTAAAAGGGCGAGTCACCACCACCAGAACTCTAATTCTAATCTGATGCCACTTCTGGTTTCCAAGGGCACAGGCACACACATAAGGTATACATGCATACACAGTGCAAGCCAACACTAATACACATAAAATAAAAACATGCCGGGCGGTGGTGGCGCACGCCTTTAATCCCAGCACTCGGGAGGCAGAGGCAGGTGGATCTCTGTGAGTTCGAGGCCAGCCTGGACTACCAAGTGAGTTCCAGGAGAGGCGCAAAGCTACACAGAGAAACCCTGTCTTGAAAAACAAAAAACAAAAACAAAACAAAAAAATAAATAAATAAAAACATATTAAAATAATTTTCAAAAAAATTGAACAAGACCAAAAAAGTTCTTCAGAATGTAATCGAAGCGATAAAAGCAAGTGCACGACAAATAACAATATACAATTTTTCCATGACAGAGTATGACTGGTGTAAACTGAAAGAATCGTTATGGGTGCTGATATCTGCCCTTCAGGTAAGTCACACATATTGCTCCCTCAGTTTCTTTATGCTGTCCTTCCCTTCTGTTGGGAAATAGTATTTTAAGGCGTGTTACTTCTGTTTATGTTGCATTTAACTCTGTGAAGCTGTGTTACCGTGCCTGTCTAAAACACCTGATGGTCTAATAAAGAACTGAATGGCCAATGGTGAGGCAGGAGAAAGGATAGGCGGGGCTGGCAGGCAGAGAGAAGAAATAGGAGAAATCTGGGAGGAGAGGAAGAAGTAGCCAAAGAAGGAGGAGGACCCCAGGGGCCAGCCACCCAGCTACACAGCCAGCCACAGAGTGAGATTTACAGTAAGAGAATGAGAAAAAGCCTGAAAGTCAAATACAGATGGGTTAATTTAAAATTAAGTAAAGCTGGCTAGCAACAAGCCAAGCTAAGACCAGGCATTTATAATTAAGAATAAGCCTCCGTGTGTGATTTGTGAGCTGGGTGGCAGGCCCCCTAAAAGAGCAAAAACAACCAAAAACAGCTTCTGGAATGCCTTTGTGCATGCACAGAGACACACTCAGTTCATGGAGGACGATGGGTTTATAATGGACTTCGAATTTTTTAAATTTCTGTTTTTATGGGCATTGGTGTTTGACCTGCATGTGTGTGTGTGGGAATCAGATCCACTGGAACAGACAGTTGTGAGCTGCCATGTGGGTGCTGGGAATTGAACCTGGGCCCTCTGAAAGAGCAGCCAGTGCTCTTAACCGCTGAGCCATCTCTCCAGCTCCCTAGAATGGACTTCAGTTCAAATTGTGTAACTCTTCCTTCCTTCCTTCCTTCCTTTCTTCCTTCTTTCTATGCCCTCTTCTCCATTTCTCTGTCAGATGCTGCCATAAGCCTGAGTCCTTGGGGCTTGCTCTTTCTCCGAAGCCCGCTCCCCTTCCACCACGCAGTGGCCTGCCCCCTCCCTGCTGACTTCGCAGTCATTTTGGGACCCTGACCCTGGAAGGCATGACTTCCCTTCTTCTCTTCCCCATCTCCTTCCTCTCGTTATCCGCTGAGGTCTCTAACTTGCTTGCCATGTTGTTTTTCTCTTAAACTTTCATAAAATTGTCCTTGAGCTTCCAAAAAGTGCAGATTATTAAGACCCTGTGCAGACCTAGGGAGTGAAAAACGGGAAGGACCCTTGTGGTCAGCCTCTTTTTTATCCTTTTTTTTTTTTCTTTCTTGTTTGGTTTTTCGAGACAGGGTTTCTCTGTGTCGCCCTGGCTGTCCTGGAACTCGCTCTGTAGACCAGACTGGCCTGGAACTCAGAGATCTGCCTGCCTCTGCCTCCCCAGTGCTGGGATTAAAGGTGTATGCCACCACTGCCGGGCTGCCTGCTCAGGTTTAAGGATCAGTCTTTGAGGCAGGTTAGCCCAAACACAGTAAAGCTTTCTTCTCTCCATTCAGTTCGAGTTCTACATGTTCAAACAAACAAACAAAACACACCAATTGTTAGAATTCAGTTTTAAGTTTTTGTCATGTAAAAAAATTATATATATATATATATATATATATATATATAAAAGCAGGCAAAACAGAACAATAAACCATGATCTCGAGATTAACACAAGATTTGACAACTCTTTTCCTTGCTGCGATTCTAGCCAGCGATTTTACCACATCCAGCTCTTGAAATTGTTTCTAGAGCATTAGAAATTATTCTAATTCACTCCTACACATTTCATTTTGTAGCTTTTGTTTTCTTCCATGTAACTCTGGCTGACCTGGAAAGTTACTATGTGGACCAGGCTGTCCTCAAATTCAGAAATCTGCCTTCTTCTGACTCCAGGGAGCTAGGATTAAAGGCATGTGCCTCGTACAATACCCAACTAACCATCAAGGAGCCCCTTAAACATATGTGTTTTGTTTGTTTGTTTTTCTCTTTCCAGGGACAGGGTCTCCTGTAGCCCAGGCAGGCAGGGGAGGGTAAAGTTTAACTTTTTACCTTCTTGCCTCCACCTCCTGAGTGCTGGCATCACAGGCATGCACACTGTGCCTGATTTTATGTGGTATTAGGGACTGAACCCAGAGCTCCGGGCATGCTAGGCACTCCACCAACGGAACTACATATCCCCAGACTCTCCTCATGTTCCTCCCCCTCCTTCTAAAGTCCATGTACAAACGTGTTTGCCTGCATGTCTGTGGACTGCCCACGCACAGTGCCCACAGAAGCCAAAGAGGAACTGGAGTTATAGATGCTTAGAAGCTGCCCTGTGGGCGCTGGGAACTGAACCCAGATCCTCTGGAAGAGCAGTCACTCCTCCCAGCCACGGAGTCACCTATCCAGGCCCCTCCTCACCTCCTCTTCTGCCTCCTTCTCTTCTTCGACAGAGTCTATGTAGTGAACATAGACCTCAAACTCTTTTTAAAAAAGATTTCATTATTTGTAATCATGCATGTGTGTCTGTGTAGTTAGGTGTAAGTGAGCTACCCAGGAGGTCAGAGGGGTTGGGTCCTCCAGGCTGCCTGATGTGGGTACTAGGAACTGAACTCAGGTCCTGTGTGTGAGCTTCAGATGGCACTTAGCCATCTCTCCATCCCCCTCAAACTCTTAATCTTCCTGCCTCAGCCTTCCAAATTTTGGGATTACAGGTATGGACCACAAATTCTGGCTTTTTTTTCTCTGAATATTTTCAATCCACAGTTGATAAGATCTGTAGATGCAGAATCCATCGATATGGAGGGTCAATCTGTATGCAATCCAGAAAAAGACACTGAAAGAATTAACTCAAAAACTCACTTTCCTTGCTGGGCACACACTTTTAAATCCCAGCACTTGGGAGGTAGAGGCAGGTGGGCCTCTGAGTTCAAGGCCAGTCTGGTCTACAGAGAGAGTTCCAGGACAGCCAGAGCTCAGAGAAATCCTATCTTGAAAAACAAAAACAAAACAAAACTTCACTTTCCAGTATATTTGATTAACTATCTTCTTAAGATTTCAAAAATGGCCGGACGGTGGTGGTGGTGGTGGTGGTGGTGGTGGTGGTGGTGGTGGTGGTGGTGGTGGTGGTGGTGGTGCACACCTTTAATCCCAGCACTCCAGAGGCAGAGCCAGGAAGATCTCTGTAAGTTCGAGGCCAGCCTGGTCTACAGAGTGAGATCCAGGACAGGCACCAAAACGACACAAAGAAACCATGTCCTGGGGAGAAAAAAAAAGATTTCAAAAATGTAGGGCTGGTGAGATGGCTCATTGGGTAAATGTACTTGCCACCACGACTGACTGCTGTTTGTTCTTTGGTCTTTGGGGGGGGGACCCACTACCCAGCTCCCAAATTAATTCACACACAGAGGCTTATTATTACTTATGAATGCCCAGCCTTGGCTTAGTTTCCAGCCAGCTTTCTTTATCTTAAAGTATTCTGTCTACTTTTTGCCTCTGGGCTTTTCCTGTTCTCTTATTTCCATAAATCTTACTCCGTGGATTGTTGGTTGTCAAGCTGGGCGGCTGGCCCCTGATGTCCTCCCTTTCTCTGGCTTCTCCATCTCTCCCTCTCCAGATTCTCCCTCTATATCTTCTCTCTGCCTGCCAGCCCCGCCTATCTTTTCTCCTGCCTTGCTATTGGACAGTTCTTTATTAACACAGCTTCACAGAGTTAAACAACTGCAACATCAACACAAGTAACACATCTTAAAATAACATTCTTCTACAGCTGACAGCCTGAGTTTGGTCACCAGGACTCACTTCTAGAAGAGAACCGACTCTCACAAGTCATCCTCTGACCTCCACATATGCCCTGTGGACAGACATCGCCTGTCCTCCTCCGTCTCCATAAGCAATGAAAAATTTCAAAAAGTCAATATCCTAGGACATCTGGTCAACTATCTTCTTTTTAAAAAAGATTTATTACTATTATTATTACATTTTAAATATGGAATGCTTCACGAATTTGTGTATCATCCTTGCGAAGGGGCCATGCTAATTGTCTCTGTATCATCCCAATTTTTAGTATACGTGCTGCCAAAGCAAGCATTATTATTTTTAATTATGTGTATCTGTATGTGGGTATGCGCCCATGAGTGCAAATGTCAGAGGAGATCCCCTGGAGCTGGAGTTATAGATAGATGTGAACACCATTGCTCCAGCACTGCCAGCCATTCTCTAAGATTTCCTTTGTCACCGGGTGGTGGTGGCACATGCCATCCCAGCACTCAGAGGCTCTCCGAGTTCGAGGCCAGCGTGGTCTACAGAGAACAGGACAGCCAGGGCTGCACAGAGAAATCTTGTGTGTTGGGTGTGGAGGGATTTCATTTGTCCTTTTCCATCCTGCAGCTTTGGTTTGACATTATTTAAGCACGTTCCTTGTTTTTTTTTTTTTATTTTTTTGATTTTTTTCGAGACAGGGTTTCTCTGTGTAGTTTTGGTGCCTGTCCTGGATCTCGCTCTGTAGACCAGGCTGGCCTTGAACTCATAGAGATCCACCTGCCTCTGCCTCCTGAGTGCTAGGATTAAAGGCATGCGCCACCACTGCCTGGCAGGAAAGTGAGTTGTTTGTTTGTTTGTTTGTTTGTTTGTTTGTTTGTTTTGAGCTGAGGATTAAACCCAGGGCCTTGTCCTTGCTAGGCAACCGCTCTACCACTGAGCTAAATCCCCAACCCCAGGGAAGTGAGGTTTTTTTTTTTTTTTTTTGGTTTTTCGAGACAGGGTTTCTCTGTGTAGCTTTGCGCCTTTCCTGGGACTCACTTGGTAGTCCAGGCTGGCCTCGAACTCACAGAGATCCGCCTGGCTCTGCCTCCCGAGTGCTGGGATTAAAGGCGTGCGCCACCACCGCCCGGCTGGAAGTGAGTTTTTAATGTAATTCTTTCAGTGTTTTATTCTGGATTGCACACATGATTGACCCTCCATAGGTTCGTACCACATGTATAACTAGTATACATCTTTCTTGTCATTAGTCTCCAAAAAGCACATAACAATCAGCCATCTGCATTATATTTACATTGTATTTGATATTCACATTAATCTAGAGATGATCCAAGTACACAGAAGATATGAGTGGGTTATATGAAAATATCACACTATTTTGTATAAGGGGCTTGCTTGGTCATGTACAGACTCTAGTATTTCAAGGGATTCCCACAAAAATCCCTCATGGATATCGAAGGATGACTATGTATGTGTGTACATACACATACAAAGACATACATACATACCATACATACATACACATATGTACATGTGTGTATATAGACATACATATATACATACACACATATAGTCCATTGCATTTGACTTGTCGTGTGTAAAATAATAGCACCTTTTGGATACATATAATGAATTTCATTAGTGTACACACATGTTGTTGGTGTATAATAATATGGTAAACTCTTACAATAACCGTGTTTGTTGGAAGACATAACAAAATGAAAAGTAAACTTAAGGCAAAATAAAATGCACTATCTCTCAGCTTGTGATCCAAAGGCTGTGGATTTTAGTTATCTCATCTTTCCCTTAATCATTTTTCGGGAGAAAAGCTCTTTTTCTCTTGTTCTCAGCCCCGTCTGCCTTTCTTCCCTGTAAGCCGTTTCTGTAAGCCGTTTCTCAAACGTGTCAATTTATGGTATTTTATTTGGGCTGATGAACTGTAAGTAGTAGATATACATTGAAGATAAGAACAATTCCAAAAATAGTTGTCTGCCTCTCTGTTTTTTGTTCTCCCAGTAACAAAGCTCCCTGCCTTTAATTATAGCTTGAGATGGTGTGTTGAAATATTTATTCTCTGAGTAATGACTGGATGTTCATTTCCTAATTGGCATATGTATTTAGTACCTCTGCCAATACCCAAATCTGAGAATGAGAAGATCTGGTCTCTATGTAGGACACTTCTGATACCTGGCCCCAAAGCTCCAGGGCAGCGATGTTACAATAAACAAGGGAAGGACAAATACTGTATATTTAAATTCCACATATTTAATGCTTGACCAACAATGTTAGGGCTTACAAGTTAAACCATAAATCCATGTGTGATCTGCAGCACATAGTGAAGTATAATTGTGGCCCCAAAGAAGCCTTCAGTCTGGGAACATGCCTTACGTAGTCTGAAATGGAATGCCAGGTCCTTGGGAGCAGTTCCCACGAGCTAATGCTCCGCCCACATCGGTGACTTATGTGAGGCTGGCTTGCAAGGACTGGGAGAGTAGGTTAGATGGAGAGATTGCCAGCCTGAACACCATCTGCCAAGATGTACTTGTGTTTTCCTAAGTGGGGAATCCACAGAAGTATTATTTGGGCTCCCCACCCCCCACCCCTTATCCTTAGCTTCATGTTTTTGAAACAAGACACCACCTTTCATTTGCAACACACCTCTTTTGGGAACCCAAGGAACACACTGTGGGGGTGAGGCCCTATGGGTGCATTCCCTAGATAATGCTCATTCCCTCGGGTCCCTTTGGGGGTGTTTATCTAGCCTGGCCTTGAAAGTAGAGCAAGAGGCAGCTTTACAGAGCCCAGCTGTTATCCAAGAGGCCACATCACAGATGCTGACAGGCTCTGTAGGTGACCGAACAGAATCACTCCTTCCCATGTGGAGGAGGAGGAGAGTTAGTGTGGGAAACAGGCTCTCTTTATATCTAACAGCAGTATCTTGGGGCTTCAACAGGAATTCAGGAAGCAATCAATCGTGTGATAGAAGCACTGGGTCTCCACATTCACCCAGAGACCATGGCATCCATCCCTAGTCCTCCGAAGGGGAAGCTGCACCCTTTCTCACATAGGAGAAACACTGCACAGCTCTGAGATTGGAGCCCTTCGAGGTGATGTACTGAGGTGACTAAAGCAGGCCACGCCCAAACACATGAGCACACATGGCTTACTCATGAGGATCCAAACAAAGCCAGTTCTCCCGGGCTGGGCTCATCAGCCCCAGAGGACTGCGGAGGCTGGGGTCTGTGTTGACTAGTGTGGCTGCCCAGAGCTATTCTGGTCTTAGTCATTCCCAGGCACAAGCTAGAGCTGGAACTTGTACCATATCCAATTCTGACGAAGAGGATGCAACCAGGCGCCTCACACATCACTGAGCTTTCTCCCACAGCTCCTAGCAGTTGGAAAGGGGCTTTGTTCCCTCTTAGGCCCATCATGTCTCCGGATGCAACTACTGTGGGATTTATTGAGCCATGTCCTCTAACAACCGAGGAGAGAGGGAGAAGGGCAGGGCAGTAGAGAAGGCCTCATCATTTCCACACCATTATTACCTTCAGTGCTGACAGCTCGGAGGCATTCTGAGCCTCTAAACCCAAAGCTTCATTTACTCCTATGACAACCCTGGGTGTGGCTCAAGGAGACCGGAAGTGTGGGCTGGAAGTGAAGGCAGGAAACACAGGCAGGAAGTAGACTATAAGTAGAACTAATACAGCCACGGGTCTCTAGGACCAGGTGGCTGTTGGAGGCTGAAGTCCCTGCTCACCTGCTCTTCTGTTTATCTCTAGCCCTAGGTGGGATGTTTCTGATGCATTGTGGGATTTTGTTTCCGTAGTCCCTAGTCCCCACTGCTGGCCTGATCTCCTCTGGTACTTGGAGGGACAATGGGAGAAGAAGACAAGCTATTTTCTTTACAGTTAGACAAAACGAATCTCCCTTTCCATCTCTCCTGAATCTACTCCACCCCAAAGGAACAAGATATTTTTGCTTAAATGAAATCTAAGTATCTTGCCTGGCAGTGGTGGCCCACGTCTTTAAGGCAAATCTGAGTTCAAGGCCAGACTGGTCTACAGAATGAGTTCCAGGACAGCCAAGACTACATAGTGAGACCCTGTCTCAAGAAACCAAAAAGAAAATAAAAGAAAAAAAGAGGAAGGAAGAAAAAGGAAGAAGAAGAAGAAGAAGAGGAGGAGGAGGAGGAGGAGGAGGAGGAGGAGGAGGAGGAAGAAGAAGAAGAAGAAGAAGAAGAAGAAGAAGAAGAAGAAGAAGAAGAAGAAGAAGAAGAAGAAATCGAAGTATCTTAACTGCAAACACCTGACAGCTGATTTGGGGAACTGTAGGGGTAGACCACCACCTTCAGGGTAAAATGGAGCTCCTAGTCACCCCACCGAGGACATGTTGAGCACCTGCTACTGAGAAGCATCATGGCAGCTGCTGATTCCAGAGTCAGAAAACACTCTGTTCTAGCTTGTTTTTCTGTGGCTATAATAAAACATTCTGTCTGACAAAAAGCAACATGGCGAGGAAAGAGTTCATTTAGCTTACATTTCTAGGTCACAATCCATCATTAAGGTAAGTCAGGGCAGGAACTCAGGGTAAAAAGCTGGAGGCAGAAACCACAGAGGAATGCTGCTCACTGGCCTTTGTGTGGCTTAGCTTCCTTACATAACGAAGGCCCACCTGCCTAAGGATGGTGCTGCTCACAATAGGCGGGGCCTCCACACCAATCATCAATCAAGACCATCTCTCACAGCCACAGGCCAGTCTGATCTGGGCAATCCCTCAACTGAGACTCTCTTAGATGATGCTAAGACTGTGTCAAACTGACAGGAAGTGCTAACTAGGACACTCTGGTCCTGTCCTTGCATGGTGCCGACAAACAAGTAGAGAGAAGCATCCATCAAATGAGTTTTCAATGATAATTTATGAGGAAAGGTCAATTTATAAAATTTAAAAACAAGGAACACATTAGGTTTTTTTGGTTTTGTTTTTCTACTGGTGGTGTTGGGTGCCAGGAGCCGATACACATGCTAGATAAGCACTCTACCACTGAACTACAGACATAGCCCTATAACCAGGCCACCTGTGCATCAAAATGAGACCCTGCCTCAGTAAATTTACAAAATACAAATATGCACAGTGTTGAACAACTGTCCTCACCATATCCTCCACAACCCTTTTCATAAAATTGAAACTATACCACTTAGAATACCTCTGTATTTCCCTCCCCTTTAACCCAGCTTTTAATTTTGTTTTGAGACAGGGTCTTGCTATGCAGCCTGGACTGGCCTTGAACTCAGAGAAACCCATCGGCTTTTTCTGTCTTCAGAGTGCAGGATCACAGGTGTCACCATCACACAGGCTCTCGATTGTTTTTTAAGGAGGTGATCATAGGGGAACTAGGAGAGAGAGTCAGGGAGGGAAAACAGGCCGAAGGGACAGCATGAAGCTGCAACTGGGGATGATGTCCCTCTGGGGTCTCTGAGGGACAGCACAGAGCAGACATCTGAGTGTCCCTATCCAAAAGAAGGAAGTTAAGAGGCCTCCAATCCCCACCCATCATGAGCCAATGCCTACTCATAGGGTTTTAGTTCCCCAGTACATCTATCAAGGGAGGAATCGCTGGTGTTTGCAGGATGGCTACTGGAACGTACTGGAAAGTTGAGTAGTGGATACAGATCCTATAGGAATTTCTTAGTTCTTTGTAGGCATCAGCCTATGTGGTTTCTATAGTTCCGACCCTCTTGTCACCAAAACTCCTCTTTAGTGTGAGTAGACCTTGTGACTGCCTCTAACCCACATAACATGGCAAAGTCAGTGGGTGCCAATCTGTGGTGAGGTCATGCTATGAAAGATTCTTTTTCTATTGCTTTTGGTTTTTGGAGGCAGGAGCTCACTCTGAAATCCACACTCCTTGAATCCATGGCAATCATCTTATCTCCTCCTCCCAAGCACCAGGATTACAGTCCATAAACACCAAGCCTGGCTTCAGATTCTGTCTCGTTAGCTCTTTTTCCCTTTTTGGCTTTTAATAACGGCTGCCATTTATTAAAGGGCCACTACAGGAGTCAAGGGGCAAGGCACTGTGAGCATCCTTAGAGTTAAAAGCAGTGTTCTTCCAACAGTTAGCAAGTAGCCAGGCCCCTGGTCTAACAGCAGCAGAACCGGGTTCTGCCAACAGCGTGGGTCTGGAGGCAGAGCCCTTCCTAGGCAGACTTTGGGGTGACGTGAGCTCTGACAGCAGAGTGACAGCCTTGTGATGTCAGGTCTACACCATGGTTAGATCTGACTCAGTGGCTGTGAAGTTATAAATAGATGCTGCTTTAAAGCCCTGCACCTGGGGAAATTTGTTACACAGCGTAGAAAAAAAAACACACGGACCCTCTTGTCCTACAAGCTTCCAGCCTGAGCAAAGCAGCCTCAGCACCTCATCTTTTCTTCTTGCCACCTTAACGCTGCCGCAATGTTTATACATTGATGTATTGCTTTTCTTATTACAAAGGTAGGGTGGCTAATCTTGATTATCAACTTGATTGGATTGAAACGCACCTAGGCAATTAGTAGAGTGCACACAGGCTGTGCTGGTGAGGGCATCCCCAGAGACAGATCCTGAGGGCTCCAACCTGATGAATTAATCCCTCAGTGGGTCCCTCATAAAATAATATTAAGAAGTGGTGAAATGCCATCACCTGCACAGCTCAGGGACTGACCTAACTAGAGTGACAGGGAATGAAGAAACATACCCATAGAAAAGCTGGGATCAGGTGGGCTGTGCGCTCTGATGGAGACTCACCAGCCGCCCTGACACTCAGTGCATTTATTGTATACATGTGAACAAGAAGGCAGGTTTATTGTATACAACTGAACAAGAAGATGGGCTAATTCTCTATAGGGGAGCAGTCTCAGGCTGTAAACTTCACCCCGAAGAGGAAGCTGTGGTTTGTAGTTTCTGCATACACTGGTTTTAACTAAAGGCCAACTGTTTGTACCATCTATACACGGACCAGAGAGAGACTCTGCCATTCCCAAGACTGACCTGGAAAGGCTTCGCCATTCCCATGGGCCTGAGCCACGGCAGTCCTTGACATGGCTGTGTTCATGTCAACATGCATTCAAGACTTCACCTGCTTCACACACACTCAGGGCTTCCTCCACTCCCCACACTGATGTTAAGAGGTAGGCGTAGCTGGAGGAAGTAGGTCACTGGGGATGTGTCCTCGGGACTGGATCTTACCCTGGCTCCCTCCAGGATAGCTCTTTTCTCTGCTTCCTGGCTATCAGAACGGATGTAAACTGACCTTCTCTACTACGCCTTCTTCACCAGGATGGCCTGAGGCCTCTAAAACTGTGAGCTAAAGCAATTCCTTTAGTTGTCAGGGATTTTGTTGTACCAGTGAGAAAAGCAACAAACACAGAAGACATAAGCACTAGCTTAGCATGAGCAAGGCCTAGGTTCCACACCCAGCAGTATAAAAATGAACACCTAAAAAACTAAAGCTGACTCTCTCCTATTTCCTGTGTTATCACATGATATACTAGAGGCTCCTGACACCAAAACCATCCACCATGATCCTCACCAGAACTAAGCGGATATGCCATATAACCTAAGACCTCTAAAACTGCTTAAAAAGAAAAACAAAAACAAGAACAAACAAAAAACTTCTTTTGGAGGGGGCATTTCAAGACAGGGTTTCTCTGTGTAGCCCTGGCTGCCCTGACACTTGCTCTGTAGACCAGGCTGGCCTTGAACTCAGGGATCCACCCACCTGCCTCTGCCTTCCGAGTGCTGGGATTAAAGGCATGCGTGCCACCACCCAGCAAACCTCTTTTCTTTATAAATATCCAGCCTCAATTATTTGGTTATAGCAATTGATACTAAAACATATAGCTATCATCCAAAATAATCAGGAGGGGTCCAGATCAAGAGCCAGTGAGAGGTGACACCCAGCTCTTGGAGACTGAAGCAGACAGGGACTGGTTCTTGGAGATGTCTGTGTGTGAGAGATGTTGGCAGAAGTCACGCCTGATTCCCTCCATGTTCTCAGTGAACAGGGAAGTGGTGATCTGTTCTAGGCTCTAGAATTATATCTACAATTGTTCCTCCAGAAAGAGAGCCTTGTCCTTTTCTGAACGATAAAGTTTTCTCTGCTCTCTTATGCAGGCTGCTATGCATTGCTGGGTTTTATTATCATAAAAATAATGAGAGGTTCAAAACGCCAAGTCTGGAGCCAGCCTGACGAGTCTGAATCCTTATTATCATTCTTCTGTGACCTTGGACAAGTAACTTTGTCTCTGCCTCAGTTTCTCACCTGCAAAGTGGGAGTGATAATCACAGTTTGTTTCATAGTTGTTGAGGATTAAAGGAGCAGACAGGCCCTTGAGGACTCCAACTGAAGTTCTCCGTAGCACGAATCTTAAAAGGTCTGACTAATAAGAACATATTTAGAGCCAGGTATTGGGGTGAGTGCTGAAAGATCAGAGAAGCAGAACAAGCCACAGCCAACCTCACCTCGCCAATTCCGCAGCTGATCCTGTTTCCTCAGACTGGATGCCTCTCAGCTAAATGTGCTGCTCAAAAGCCTAAAAGCTTAACCAGCTCTAGTTTCTGGTCCTCACACCTTATATACCTTTCTGCTTCCTGCCATCACTTCCTGGAATTAAATGTGTGAGTCACCATTCCTGGCTGTTTCCAGTGTGGCTTTGAACTCACAGAGATCCACACGGATCTCTGCCTCCCAAGTGATAGAATTAAAGACATGTGCTACCACTGCCTAACCTCTATGTTTAATATTACGGCTGTTCTGTTCTCTGACCCCCAGATAAGTTTATTGGGGTGCAAAATATATCAACCACATTTCTCTTACAGTGTGTCTCATCTTTACTATTGCTTTGCCATTTTAAAGTAATATTTTACATTTATTTATTTATGGGGGGTTATGTAGGTGGGCACACACTCACCATAGATAACTTTCAGGAACTGATTCTCTCCTTCCATCATGGGAGTCTCAGGGATGGGACTAAGGTTCTTAGACTTGGCAGCGAACGCCTCCTGGGCCCCACTCTACAGGTTTGCCACCTGACAGAAAGAGAGGCTGCTGAGGAGAAAGCAGTGACCTGAGCAAGTGCCAGAGCAAAGCCAGGTAGGAAACCAGGGGGGTGTCAGCACAGTTAACACTTGCTTAGAGAAATCGGAGAGCTCTGCGCAACGTTTCCTTTCAGACACTAAGTGTTTATGTCAGGAATTACAGGGGGCAAGAACAAAGCCAAGGATCCCCTTCAGTCTGAGCAGACGCAGTGTGGGTAGGTGCCGGGCAAAGGTAGTCTTTCCCGCTTCCCTCGGGTGCCCCAGAAGCCAGCCCAGATGAAGGAGAGGCGCTAGCAGGGGGTGTTTTGGGGACACAGCTGGCCATCTCGGGTTATTAAATTCAAAGAACAGGAAACAGAGCCAACTGATGGAGCCCCAAGGGACCGGGTGGGACAGGAAGAAAGGTTCCTTTCAGCTTTCTGAGCTTCAGGGTCCTGCAGCTTCAGTCTCCACTAATCTCTAATGACTCAGTGGCTTCTGCTGGGTTTTTTGTTTATTGTTTGTTTGTTTACTTCTGTGGTACTGGAGATGGAACTCAGGACTCTGTATGTTCAATACAGTCTCTGCCACGGAGTCACATCTCCATGGCTGGGGACACAGTTCCGCTGATAAGAGTGCTTGCCTCTGTCACTCACCATCAACAACCTAAGCTGACAGTGTTTTGGGAGAAGTCACATGTTAGTGTCAATCCCCCTTTCTCAGTGGGTGATACACAGGAAAATAGATGTTGATTTGAAGCTGACGAATTAAGGAGGGGTAATGTTTAAATTGCGGAGGATCATCTTTCTTCTGTGGTGGTTGTTGTCTTTCTCATAGCCCAGGCTAGCCTGGAACACAGTATGTATCTCAGGCTAGTCCTGAGCTGGAGACAATCCTCCCTCTTTACACACACACACACACACACACACACACACACACACACACACACACAGCTCCAGGATGCTAGAATTACATGCCTGTGCCATCATACCCAACTTCAGTTAGTTGGCTGTTTTTTGTTTTTTGTTTTTTTTTAAAGATTTATTTTCATTTTTAATTACGTGATGTGTGTATGGCTGCGTGGGGATATGTACACGAGAATGCAGTTGCCTTTGGAGGCCAGAAGAAGGCACTGGGTCCCCTGGAATTGGAGTTACAGACAGCTGTGAGCCGTCAGATGTGGATGCTGGGAACTGAACTCGGGTCCTTTGCAACTGCAGTACCTGCTCTTAACCTCTGAGCCATCTCTCCAACCCTGTTTTTTTTTTTTTTTTTTTTTTTTTTTTTTTTTTAAGAAAAGAAGCTGCTGGCGGTGGTGGCAAACACTTTTAATCCCAGCACTCGGGAGGCAGGTCTCTGTGAGTTCGAGGCCAGCCTGATGTACAGAGTGAGTTCCAGGACAGTCAGGGAAACATAGAGAAACCCTGTCTCGAAAAGAAGAAAAGATGATGATGATGATGATGATGATGATGATGATGATGATGATGAACAACAACAACAACCACAACTTCCATGACGCTTCCGGCTGGTGCTAGCCCTCTGGTCTCATTTGGTAGCTCTGAACACCATGTGCCGAGGAAGCAGAGTGACTGAGCTCTAGGACCCCATGGCTGAGTCCACCACTGGAGTCAGCCTGTCCATGCACACCTCTGGTGCCTGTGGAATAGTAGCCCCTACGTGTCAAGAAGGAAAGAAGTCAGGGATGCTTACCAAGTACCAATACTTTGGACCCATGGAAAATGTGTTGTTATTCACCCTCTTTATAGGATGGTTCTTCTGTCTAGGTACTATTCCTTTTTAAAATCACTGCAAGCAAGTAAACACAATTACTGCAGCTTTTATTCCCTAATGTGAGGGAGTGAACCCAGGGCACACACTCTACCACTGAACTATTCTCTTAACCCATCAGCTTTTAATACTGTGCACCATCATTTATATTCTTTTGTTATGGGTTCAAGGGCTGGGGAGATGGTTCAGTCTGCAACATAGCACACAAGCATGAGGACCTCAGTTTGGATCCCCAGCACCCATGAACAAAGCTGTGGAACCCAATCCCCAGGGTTTGCTGGCCATATACTCTAGCCAATCAGCAAGCTCTAGCTTCAGCAATGACCCTGTCTCAAAACATAAGGTGGAGAGCAATTGAGGCAGATACTGGGTACCGACCTCTGCTCTCCATGTGCACCTATACATGCACACACGCACAAAGACATGGATATATTTTGTTCTGGATTATAACTCTAGTTAGCCATGTAGACCAGGCTGACCTCCAACTCACAGAGATCTGCCTGCCTCTGTCTCCTGAGTACTGAGATTAAAGGTGTGTGCCACCATGCCCAGCCTGTGACGTTCTTTACTATATTTATGTAACACATTAGAAAAACTGGCCAATTAAAAAATTTGACTCGCATATAATGAGTCTTACTTATACATACATACACACACATACATATGTATATATATATTAGTTTCCTTTTTATTAGACCCCACTGCCTCCCCTATCCCTGTTTCTCCCCTTAGTGGCCCCCTTCCTCCCCTGAAATAGTTCCCCCTTCTGCTTTCATGACATAAATATCCTATTACCCTCTCTAGTTCCTCCTTCCCCTCCATTCAGACCCCTTCCTCTCTTCTTATAGTTCCCTTTTTACTTTAATCTATACATTTCCCTGCCTCTTCATATAAGCAGCCTCAGATGACCTGTGAAAAGGCCTCCCTACTCTCTTGACCTAGAAAACCCTATGAAATGATGCAAATCAAGAAATTCAGATTATGCCGCCGGGCGGTGGTGGCGCACACCTTTAATCCCAGCACTTGGGAGGCAGAGACAGGCAGATCTCTGAGTTCAAGGCCAGCCTGATATACAGAGCCAGTTCCAGGACAGTCAGGGTTCAAATCTATGGGTTCACCTCAAGAATATCAGAGAGCTTTGTGTTTGTGGTTCACAATGTGAGCATTTTGTTTCCTGCTCCGGCCACTCACAGGCTACCTGCTGGCGCCACCTTGCCATGATGGACTGTAACTCTTGAACCAAAATAAACTTTCTTCTAAAAAACAAACAAACTGCTGAGGCCAACAAGGGTATGTACATCTGAGAAGCTACCAAAGTACCTGAAAGATGTCACTCTGAGGATATAATATGTGCCATTCTAGCAGTGTATGGCCAAGTTTCCAAGCATGCAAGCCAAAGAGTGGGGCTGGACACAGGTTGGTGATCCCGAGAGTGCTCCACTTTTTCCACATGCTTGAAAATGCAGGAGGTCAAAGGACAGCCTCTGGGAGTTGGTTCTCTCTTGGGGATAAAACTCAGGTCCTTGGGCTAGGCAGCAAGTGCCTTACCCATTGAACCATCATCTCACCAGCCTTCCAAAGAGCTTTAATTTGCATTTCACTGATGACTAGAGGAGCTGAGCATTTTTTCAAATATTTACAAATTCTTATTAGGTAAAAAATATTGAATGTGGTCATTTTTAAGATTTAAAACATGTATTTCTAATAACTTTGATCAACCTTAATCAAATAAGAGCTTGTAAAAAGCCAGTTGTGGTGGCACATGCCTCTTATACTAGCATTTTGGAGCCTGAGACAGGAAGATCTTGAGTTCTAAACCAGCCTGGGCATCATAGCAAGACTGTCAGAAAGAAAGGGAAGGAGGGAAGGAAGGCAGGCTTCTTAATACTATGGATAGATAATGTGCACTAACACATGCGGTTTCAGGTAGTCTGTCTGTCTGTTTTTGTTTTTTTTTTGGTTTTTCGAGACAGGGTTTCTCTGTGTAGCTTTGTGCCTTTCCTGGAACTCACTTTGTAGACCAGGCTGGCCTAGAACTCACAGAGATCCGCCTGGCTCTGCCTCCCGAGTGCTGGGATTAAAGGCGTGCGCCACCACCGCCTGGCTCAGGTAGTCTTTCATGTGCATGATAAACATGTGCATCTCTGTACAGGGGTGAGTGTAGAGGGCAGAGCATCTCTCCAGCCCAAGACTTTATTTTCTTAATCTATTGTATTATAGTGTGTGTGTGTGTGTGTGTGTGTGTGTGTGTGTGTGTGTGTGTGTGTATGTACACCGCCGTGTGCAGGTGTCTTACAGAGATAGAAAGAGAAACTGGATCCCCCAGAGCTGGAATCACAAACAGGTGAGAACCTCCTGATATGGGTGCTGGGAACTGAACTTGGGTCCTTTGGAGAAGCAGCAAAAGCTCTTAACCAAGCCATCTTTCCAGTCCTCATTTTCTGTTTTGATACTAGAAAAAATGAGGACACAATTGCTTGGACTATTGAAGAAAACAATGCCAGGTGCTTTTGAGGTACCAGGTAACCCAAGTTCTTGTTTCTGTGGCTGCTGATCTCTGGTTTCATTCTCAAGTCTACCAGAGAAACTCAATTCCTCCTTTCTACACAGGAAAAGTCAGCACTTACTGACCCTGCTCTATTGGGCTCTTTTTCCCTCCCTCCCCTCTTTCTCAGCAGTGCTGGGATAGACTCCAGGAACTCCTGCATTCTACCTAAGTGTTCTCCCACTGAGTTACACCCCTGCTTTTCTTGAACTTGGACAATTAGTCTGATTCTTGGATAAAAAATACTTGAGCCAGGAGGTGCTGGCACAGGCCTTTAATCCTAGCACTCAGGAGGCAGAGGCAGGTGAATCTCTGAGTTTCAGGACAGGGCTACACAGAGGAACCCTGACAGGGCTACACAGAGGAACCCTGTCTCAAAAAACCAATACCAAACAAACAAAAACATTTTGTCTGTTTTTAAATTATTTTTTATGTGCTTTGTCTGTGTGTATATTTATGCATCACATGTGTACCTGGTACCCTCAGAAGCCAGAAGGTTGGATCCCTTGGGACTGGAGACACAGACCGTTGTGAGCTGACATGTGAATGCTGAGAATTGAAAATAGGTCCTCTGAAAGAACAGCCAGTGCTTTAACTGCTGAACTATCTCTCCATCCCTAACTATGTAGCCCAGGCTGACCGAAAACCCATTTTCCAGCTTCTTGCTTCCCTAGTGCTGAGATTATAGATGTGTGTCATCATGCCAAGATCAAGGAGAATACTTTTTAAGAGGGCAATGGAATGTCCATGACAAAGACAGAAGAGGTACCACTGGAGAAAGGAAAGGAATGGAGGTGGGAGACCAGGGGGATGGGAGGACAGTAGGGGAGGAAGGTGAATTAGAACAAAGTGTGATGATACATACATATGAAAAAGCCACAGTTAAAGCCATTACTTTCTATACTAAATTTTTTAAAGAGGAATACTTGTTTGTTTCAAGGTCTCATGTACTGGGGGATGCCTCTACCCATGAGTGCTGGGATTACAGGCAGGTGCCACCACACAGTTTAGAGAATGCTTCTTTTTTTAGACAGGGTCTCTCTACATAGCCATGTCTATCTTGGACCTTACTATGTAAACCAGACTGGCCCTGAACTCACAGAGATCTGCCCGTGTCTGCCTCCTATGCTGGGATTAAAGGCACGTGTCACCAAACCCTGCTTAGGGAATACTTTTTTTTAAGTATTTAATTAATTTCTCATGATACTTTTTCCCTGTAGAGTTTTGCTTCTTCTAAATTTGTAGGATAGAAAACAAAGTGATAAGTTTACCTGCTTCTCTATTTTAAGTCGTTGTCAAGTTCAGTGGTAGAGCGCCTGTCCAGTGTGTGTGAAGCCTTGGGTTTCATTCTCAGCACCTCAAGGAGAGGTGAGGGAAGAAGGGCTTCACTGTAACCCTGTATGTGTATGGATTCACTACGGTCAAGGTGGGGCACACCTATAATCTGAGCACTTGAAGCTGGGAGTTGGATGCTAGCTTGGCCTACAGAGAGTACGGGTCTCCACTTTTTTTTTTTTTTTAATTTTCATCACTCATTCTTCAAGACAGATGCACACTTACCCAGTTTATCAAGATGTAAGCTGGGCCAGGACAACTGCCATGTCTTCACTTAGAGAGTCCTGGAGGGTATCTCCAGCCTACTCAGTGGTCAGTTACTATCCAAGGGTGTGTGAACTGGGAAGAACGGCAAGGGTGGAGCGTCAGTCATTTCATGAGTACTGAGATTCATGGAACATAAATGGTGATGGTTAGACCTGTACAATGGTCTCATACCATTTCACTTGCTAATGAAATAACCAGACTGAAGCCAGGTATGGCGGCACACACCTTTAATCCTAGCATTCAGGAGGTAGAGGCAAGTGAATCTCTGTGAATTTGAGACTAGCCTGGTCTACGGAGCGAGTTCCAGGGCAGCCAGGGCTACACAGAAAAATCCCGTCTCGAAAAACCAAAAAGAAAAAAAAAAGGAGAAAGAAATACAGACTCTGGGGGGCTCCGTTTTTCATGTTTGGATATCCTAGGGGAGGAGAAGAGGCTCACATTACGACTGACTCCATACCCAGGTATGGTATAAGATGACCGAGAAACAGGGTTTAAACCTGAGGTTTAAACCCGTTAAGTTCACAATCCAGAGAGATCACAGTCCAGCTCACACACACACCAGCTGTTACATTTCTGTGAAGGAAAATAGCATGAAAGTCGAGAGAGGATATCACAGGAGAAGGGTGAGGAAGCTAAGGGTGCAGAACTGAGGAACGACAAGAAACCGGACATAGCAGCCCAGAGGACTTCACTATGGGACACACAGGTGCCAGGAGATGGGACCTCCTCCTTTCTTGGACCAGTGTCCCTGGTTGGGAGCAGCCCCATGTGGGGCTCACTGGAGGTCAGCCTGAACAGAGGTGGCATACTGTGTCCCTTGGTCCTCACTGTGCTGAGCAGACAGATGAGGGGTAGCTCCCGCTGAACCCAAGTGAAGACTGAGCACCACCGAGAAGAATCCTTGTCCTACTTCATCACAACCACCATGGCCAGGGAGTCTGAGGGATACCTCCAGTGTTGGGGAGGAGGGTCCAAGGAGCCCTAAATGAAACCAGTCAGGGCTGGTTGAGACCCACATTTCTGACTTCCTACTAGGTAAGTCTATCAATTTGTAGTGTATGGGCCCACTTCCGTAGTTTCCAAAGAAGCTGCAAGGACTTCTTAACATTCTGCAATATAACCTACATCACTACATCATTATTTAAAAATATCTTTGAGGGGGCTGAAGAGATGGCTCAGTGGTTAAGAGTACTGGCTGTTCTTCCAGAGGACCCAGGTTCGATTTCCAGTACAACCATCTGTAGACTCCAGTCCCTAGGGGGATCTGATGTTCTCTTCCAGCCTGAGTGTAGCACGAATCTTTTTTTTTTTTTTTTTTTTTGGTTTTTCGAGACAGGGTTTCTCTGTGTAGCTTTGCGCCTTTCCTGGATCTCACTCTGTAGACCAGGCTGGCCTCGAACTCACAGAGATCCGCCTGGCTCTGCCTCCCGAGTGCTGGGATTAAAGGCGAGCGCCACCACCGCCCGGCTAGCACGAATCTTAAAAGATCTTATTAATAAAAACAAACCTGAAGCCAGGTATTGGGGTCAATGCTGGAAGACCAGAGAAGCAGAACAAGCCACAGCCACCTCACCTTGCCAATTCCTCAGCTGATCCTGTTTCCTCAGAGTCCTCATCCAGAATGAATCTCAGCTGAACTGCCACTCAAAAGCCTAAAAGCTTAACCAGCTCTAGTTCCTGGTCCTCACGCCTTATATACCTTTCTGCTTTCTGCCATCACTTCCTGGAATTAAAGGCGTGAGTCACCATGCCTAGCTGTTTCCAGTGTGGCTTTGAACTCACAGAGATCCAGACGGATTTTTGCCTCTGGAATGCTAGGATTAAAGGCATGTGCTACCACTGCCTAACCTCTATGTTTAATATTATGGCTGTTCTGTTCTCTGACCCCTAGATAAGTTTATTGGGGTGCACAAAATATCAACTACATCTGAGGGCACTGCATACACAGTGTACCGACATGCAAGCAGGCAAAACATCAGTACACATAAAATAAAAATAAGGGAAAAAATTTAACACCCTTTAAGAAGTTTAGTTGGTGGCTGAGGGTGTAGTTCAGTTTGTAGTGCGCTTGATGGACATGCAAGAAGCTCCGGGTTTGAGCCCCACAATCACATAAAACTAGGCATGGTGGGTACACATTTGTAATCTTAGTTCTTAGGAGATGGAATCAGGAGGATCAGGATTGAAGACAAACCATCCATGGTGGCGAACGCCTTTGATTCCAGCACTCAGGAGGCAGAGGCAGGTGGACCTCTGAGTTTGAGGCCAGCCTGGTGTACAGAGGGAGTTCTGGGACGGCCAGGGCTACAGAGAGAAATCCTATCTCCAAAAACAGACAAACAAAAAAAACCCAAAAAGACAAACTATCCTTAGCTATATAACAAGTTTCAGGCCAGCCTAGGCTACATGAAACCCTGTCTCAAAAAACAGTTTAAGCTGGGCAGTGGTGGCACACACCTTTAATCCCAGCACTCGGGAGGCAGAGGCAGGTGGATCTTTGTGAGTTCGAGGCCAGCCTGGTCTACAGAGCGAGATCCAGGAACGGTGCAAAGCTACACAGAGAAACCCTGTCTCGAAAAACAAAAAACAAAAAACAAACAACAACAAAAAAAAACCAGTTTAATTGTATTTAGTGTACACTTAGAAAATGTTTTGTGGGGAATCAAACTCAGGGTCTTGGCATTAAATCCCATCCCATCCCAAGATTGCATTTGCTAAGAAAAGAAAGGGAAGACAGAGCAGAGGATGTAGCTCAGTTGGTAGAATGCTTTCTTAGCACAAAGGAACGAAGCACTGGGGCTGATCCCTGGCACCATACAAAACCAGGTGTGTTGGCACATGCTTCCCAGCAGCTGGGAGGTGGAGGCAGGAGGATCAGCAAAGCTGCTGGGCCAACAAGAGACACTGTCTCAAAGTTCACAGGAAGGCAGAGGACCACCGAGGAGGTGGTCTCCACTTTTTGGACTGAGCACTCATACAGATGACTACTATTTTCTGGGGGAGACAAAAAGAGTTTTGGAGAAAGGTGAGGATCTGAGGCCACAGGACAAAAGATCCATGTTTTCCAACAAAGTGTGAGCACAGGAGAATCTACAGGTTATGATATCCAAAAGGTTCATTGGAGCTGGGTGTGGTGGTACATGGCAGAGAGACTGAGGCAGAGGGCCAAGAGTTCAAGACCAGACTGAGCTATATAGTGAGAACCTGTCAAAACAAAAACAGTGTAGATGGAACAAAAGGTTGGTCATGAGTCAATAAAATGGGTACACAGGAGTAAATTATACTATTTCATCTACTTCTGTATATGACAACTTCCATGGGAGTGGGTGAGATTTCCTAACAGTTCCAGCCCACAGAAAGGGGGCTCCAAACCAATGTGGTAGTGTGTATGCAGTGGGATAATGTGTCATCAGTAGAAGACACAGACAAAACTATTTCTATTCTAGAGCTTATATTCTCTCCAGCAGGAAACAGACAATAAGCAAATAAACAAACGATAGATTTAAATCAACACAACAAAGAGGGTGTTAAGTGTCCAGAAACATCCTCCAACAGGTAGTATTCTTTGTGCTTGGTGAACAGCAGACAAAGGAGAATGAATAGGGATTGACATTGTTTTTGTATTTTTGATAGAGTCTCCCTATGTAGTCTTGGCTGATTTGGAACTCCTTATGTAGACCAGGCTAGCCTTAAACTCCCAGCCATCCTTCTGCATCTAATTCTGGACTTCTGGGATTACAGGTATGTACCATTACACCTAGCTTTAGCAATTCATCCTATCCTTTCATTTATAAGCAACTATTAACTCGTGGTCACAATTATTCTATTCTAGGGGAAATATTTTAACTCAAACCTTTTGCTCCCCTCCTTCCCATTATTATAAACTCCAAATGTAGAGGCCATGAACTGATCTCTGGAAGTAGATTCTGGTAGCTGGGTGTGGTGGCATGTAGCTTTAATCGCTGCACTTAGGAGGCAGATAGATCTCTGTGAGGAGGGGGCCAGCCTGCTGATCTACATGTCATTTCCAGGCTAAGCCAAGAGCTATACAGGAGAGCCTCTAAAGGAACAGCAAAGATTAGTGCCCTTTAAGAATCCTTCTTGAAAAGAAAAGGGCTTTTTTTTGCAGTAGCAGGTCTTCTGCCCTCCATTAACTGGAAACGATGTCTCCATTTCCCTTAGCTACAGTCTTCTGCCACTCTTGGGGCTCTGAGGCATCCTAGCCCCTGGCTAAGGCAACGCTTCCAGAGAGAAAGACTCAACCAGGGCAGGACTGCTACTGGTGCTGCTCACTCAACATTCCCAGCCCTCCAAAACCATACTGACCAGAGCTGGGATGCCATACATACAGGGCAAATTTGGAAAACTTCCTGAAGTTACCAAGGATAACCAGTCATATTCCCAGAAAGAGCCTGTGGACTACCTTCACACAAATAAATATTACTACTTCCATGTTACAGATGGACACCTTCAGAGAACCCACCATCTACATGAAGTAGCTCACCGGACACAGCCCTTCGATCCCTTAGAATGATTTAAAGTCAGGAATAAAGTATGGGAAGACCTAGCAAGCATACAAGGAGAGTACTATCTGTGACACATTATCATTTCTTGAAGATATGATTGATTCAATTGATATGTAACAGCCTTCTTGGATAAATCCAGCAACAAATATTTTAGTTTCCTGAAAACAAAACAAAAACAAGCAAAAGAAAAAAAATGTGTCTTGGCTCAAGTTACAGGAATTCTTCACTGGCAGCTCAGTGTAGGCTTTTTATTTATTTATTTATTTTGCATATGTGCTTTTAGGATAGTATCGCAGATTGCATGTGTTCATCACGTCAACACTTAACACTCATTAAATAATAATGAAACAGGAGGCCTGGATTTTTTTTTTGTTTCTCCAGGGTTTGCTCCTCACTTAACTGACCTTGGACAAATCCATTTCTTCTCTCCTATCTGATTTCCACATATCTGTTTCAGGATAATGTTTATGACGGGACAGCTTTGAGAGGTCATCCATGAAATTTATCTCCTTCACTACCCTATGGGGTCTTCTTGTGACCCTTCTCCCGAAAAGCCTTCACACACAGTGGCGGAGCTGGTCAATACCATCTGGGGAGGGTTCAGATGTCTGTGGGTCAGTTAATGAGAACCTGAGCTATGCAGTGTTGCCCAAGCTCCCGAGCAGCGGGAAAGCGGGAAACAGCAAGCTCTCCGGCAGCTTTTCCTTATACCCGCCGTTTTCAGCCTCGGACAGCTGACATTAAACTACCATGTCACCCGATTTCTTTCTACGGCAGTTCTCCAACGGTGAAGCGGCTGAGAGGCCCACTCTGGCGGCACGGGCAGCCGAGCCCTCCGCAGCAGCTACAGCTGTGTTGCACATTGTTTCAGAGGCTTACAAAACCCACAGCCATCTTGCATCGAGAACCGAGCGCGGCCCGGGGAGGGAGCGGGGGGAGCCCTGTCCCTCTCGGCCCCGGGGCCGCCACCGGGCGAGGCTGGCAGTCTCCGCCCCGCAAGGCTGCACCTGGCTGCCCCGCCTCTCCCCGGCTAGAGTCCGCGACCAACTTGTCCTCAGGCGACTTGGCCCGACCCTCCGGACGTGCCCGCCGCTTGGCGGGGAGCGAAAGCGGGAAAGAGAACCGCGGGTCCCCCGCCCCTGCCGCGCGGCGCGGCCCGAGAGTGGGCGCGGGACTCGGGCTTCTACTTGCCAGCTTCCTGCTCGGGCGCGTTTTCCCACTGGGGCGCGGCGACCGCCCGCCGGGCCGCGGCCTCCTCCCCGCCCCCACGCGGGCCGGGCGCCTCGGGGGCGCGCGCGCGGGGGTGGTGCCCCTCCTACCCCCCCCGCCCCCCGCGGGCCGGGCGCTGGTCCGCGGCCTGCGCCGCCCTCCCATCCGCCCCCCCCCCCCGCCCGCCCGCCCCCCCCCGACTCGGCCCCTGGGCACCCCGAAGCCGGGCTGCGGGGGCTCGCCGTGGCGCCGGCCCTCGGCGGGGTTGGGAGTGCGGGCCGGGGGCCGCCCGGGGGCGGACGGCACCTCGGCGGGGCCCCGCCGCCCCCTCGGCGTGTCTTTTGTGTTTGTACACACCGCGAGAGGCGGCGGGAGGCAGGGGGCGGGCGGCGCGCGGGGGGCGGGGCGAGCGCGCGCCAGCGAACGGGCGCGCGGGGGGAGGGGCGGGGCGGGGCGCGCGGGGGGCCCGGGGCGGGGCCGAGCCTTCCCTCCATTGTGTGTGATTGGCTGGCGCGCGGCGCGGGGCGGGGCGGCGCGTGTAGGGGGGGGATAGCCTCGGTGTCAGCCATCTTTCAATTGTGTTCGCAGCCGTCGCCGCGCCGCCGCCGCTCCCTAACGCCAGCGCCGCCTCTCGCTTGCAGAGCTCCAGCCGAAGGAGAAGGGGGGTAAGTTTCCCCGTCTGCCCGCTCTCCCGGAGCCGGGCCCCGTTCGCCGCCGGTCTCGTAGCGGGCCACGGAGGGCACCCACAGCCCCTCGGGCTCGACCCGCAAACTTTTTGGCGCAGAAATGGGGCCGGGGGAGCGAGTTTCCCTCTCCCTCGGGCGGCGGCGGCGGCGGCGGCGGCGGCGGCTCCCCCGTCTCTCCGCCTCAGCCCAGCAGCGGCACCGCCGCGGTGCCGAGCCTGTTCGCCCTCCCGCGCCGCGGGCTCCTCTTTCTTCGGTGAAATCCCGCCCGCCGCCCCTTCCCGGGACCCCAGACCTTCACCATGTCCCGCGCGAGCCCCTCAACTGCCGTCTGCGGGTCCCGGGCCGCAGTTTTTCGGGCGCGAAATGGGTAAAAATCGCCGCCGCTTCCCACCCCGGGCTAACTCGCTTTTTGCTGCCTCCCCACAGTTGTGGCTGAGCTTCACCATCTTGTCTCTCTTCTCTGGTCACCGACCATATTTTTTTTCCCCCCCGGTTTCTCTCTTCCCCATTTTAAAATGGAAGGAAGAAAAATTGTAAGAACGTTTTTTTTTTGGGGGGGGCTTCTTTTTGGGGGGAGAAAAAGAAACTTGATGCATATAAAATTCAAATTAACAAAAAAAGAACTTTGGTATTTTTTTCGAAGAGCGGCACGTGGCAGGGGATGTGGGGTATTTTCGAACGATTTGCTGTTTGTCTCTTTGGAAAGGGAATCGGATACGTTTGCAATTGTTTCCATTTTGTGCTGGTCTTGGGGAGCCGAGTCGCTGGCTGCCAGCGCGGGGCGCGGGGGCCGCGACGGGCAGGTCGGGGACCCGGTACCCAGGGACCCGGGGGAGGCAGAACCAAAAGTTTATGTGGTGCTGGGGTGGGCCGGGCGCCGGTGTCGGGCGCTAATTAAGCCTGGGTGCGGGGCAGGCGGCTTCCATAGCGAAGCCCGGGAGGACGGGCTTTGTGGAATGCTCCCTGGCAATAGCTGTTGTTCTTGTCTTTCGAGACGCCTTTTTGTCAACATAACCGTAAAGATACAAACCTCAAGAATGTTTTCAGACATTTACAGCAATCCAACTGCCAAGCGCGAGGGGGGCCGCGAACGGGGGGGTGGGGGGGCGCTGAAACCTTTTTTTTCCCCCTTTTTTTTTTCTGGCTGTAATTTGACTCGACCTTTTTGTGGTTTGTGGCTTCGTTCATTTGACTTGTTTGTGATCGAATGCTTGCAGACGTTTCTAATTTTTACTTTAATTAAAGAAATTGAATCGAAACCTCTTGGGGTGGTCTCACTGGTTTTGACCGTTTGTCGCTTGGAATTGGCATTATGAGTATTAATGCTGACAATTTTCTGATTTAAGTCGTATTTGGGTAGTAGACCTAATCCGCGCCCTTTCAAATTAATTATATAACAGCTTTTTTTCTCCTCTATACTGATTAGTTTCCAGGTTGGGGGGAGGGGATTCTGGCAGGAAAATATGTATGTTTTAGTTGAATATGATGGGTTTTTTTTTTTTTTTTTTTTTTTTTTTAAATACTGGTAGGTAAGTAAGGAGGTGCCCATACCATGGCTCGTACAAAGCAGACTGCCCGCAAATCCACCGGTGGTAAAGCACCCAGGAAACAACTGGCTACTAAAGCCGCTCGCAAGAGTGCGCCCTCTACTGGAGGGGTGAAGAAACCTCATCGTTACAGGTATTTATAAAAGGGGGAAGAATAGGACAGTGTCTAAACAGTATGTCCATGTAATTTAACAGGAAGATGGGTAACCGGCATACTTTTTGTTTTGGGGAAAAGATGTTTCTCATTTTTGAATATCCACTACTGCTTGAATATGTATATATGCATATGTTCGTTTATGAATACATGTAACTTGATAATCAGGTTTTATCGATAACATTTTGAAGCTGTAATCTAAAGTCTAAAGGGATCCAGTACTTACCTGGTAATAGGACATAACTAGCATTTTTAACTAGCCATTATTAAATTTTTTACTAGTAAATAGTTATATATATGTGCATATATTGTATGTATAAATGACTTTGTGTATATGTATATATAATTTGTGTGTTTGTATATACACACACTTTTTAAAGTTGCCCCTCCTCGCTTGTGGTAAAGTAATAACTTACTCTAGCGAGACCAGCAAAGTCCCCATTGAACATATTTACTTGGTGGGATTTTTCCCTCCTTTATTACCTCATTTTATTTTGATGTAAGCACTGTTATTAAGGACATCTGCCATTAGAGGGCACAAGTTGCCCAAATTTGCATAGACAGATGTTACAGTGAAGAGCTCATAGAGGAGAAGAAATAAGTCAGATTTAGGGTTTAAAAAAATTTTGTAGACAATGGCTTAATTTTAGAAAATTTTCTTCCATGTGGAAGAAACAATGTGAAGTCAGGTTTTCAAATTTAATTATTCTTGACTGATGATAGATGATATCTGGGAGATCAAATACAACTGTTTTAAGTAAAGCGTTGTAAATAACATTGGTAAGTCTTTTAGGGCCTTAAAATCTAAGGCACAGATGGGGCAAAGGAAAGTGATGCTTAAACTCCGAAAAGCCTAAGCCATCTTTATTACCAGCCTAACAGCAACTATGCTCCTAAGTCTTGTTTTTTAAAGGCAGAGCTCACTCTAACCTGGGCTTACCTGGAACTCATTACATAGATCAGGCTGGTATCAAGCCTCCTGCCTCTGCCTCCTGAGTTCTGGTGCAAGCATACAGTATCACACTCAGCTCAAAGTTGTGTAACTCTCAGCTCAGACTGGCTCGTGCGCGCGCGTGTGTGTGTGTGTGTGTGTGTGTGTGTGTGTGTGTGTGTACAGTAAAAATGTAGGCTTTGAAAAACTGCCATTTCATGTTTATTGATTTTAAAAGTGATCTTTCTCTTAACAGAATTGAATATTCAGGTCATAAAACTGATCTGTGAAATTCGGTGCTGAAGAATAGTTGAGTGGTTCATTTTTTGAAAAATTAACCGCATTTCTTTAAAGCTGACTACTTTTTGTGTCGTATGTGGATTTAGTAACAACTTTAATGTTAACTTTTGAAGGCCTGGTACTGTGGCACTCCGTGAAATCAGACGTTATCAGAAGTCCACTGAACTTCTGATTCGCAAGCTCCCCTTCCAGCGTCTGGTGCGAGAAATTGCTCAGGACTTCAAAACAGATCTGCGCTTCCAGAGTGCAGCTATTGGTGCTTTGCAGGTAAGTTGATGGGGTGGGAAAGACTGTTGATTTTTATCCATGATATGTACCAAGAACAATTACACGTCTTTCTTGTTTTCATGTAACTATCATTATAAGCCTAAGATGTAGTTGATTCACTCTTGATGAATTTTAAAGGTTAAATGATTCAAGGTAGCTGAGTAGTGGTGGCCTTAAAGCCCTTGGGAGGCAGAGGCAGATAAATTTTTGAGGACAGCCAGGGTTACACATAGAAAACCTGTTTTTGAAAAACCTAAATAAATAAATGGTTCAAAGTTATACACATAAAAATTAAAATCCTGATTTGATTCTAAAGCCTAATGCAGTTATACCATTAAAATTTTTTTTAGCATTGCATTAAAAGCCATGCTTAAAAAAAACTGTCTTGGTTATGGGTGCTACAGGACATTAGGATAGAGAACTAGAATTCTATTTGTAGTCACTTTCAATCAGTAGTGACGAAGAAAAATCTTCCTGGATGTAAAGAAGCAAATTAGGATGTAGTTTAGTATCTAAATAGAGTAGTCAGTATTCAAGAATTACTGTTACAAATGGATCTGTGAAGGAACACGGACTTGAACACTTGAGTTTGAAAGGGAACTTTAGAGTTCACATTAAATAGGAAGGATAGTGTGGGTTTAATCTTGGGTCTGGACAGTTGTATATAAAATACTAATGACTTATGGCAAGATTAAAATTGAAATAAACAGCCGGGCGGTGGTGGCGCACGCCTTTAATCCCAGCACTCGGGAGGCAGAGCCAGGCGGATCTCTGTGAGTTCGAGGCCAGCCTGGGCTACCAAGCGAGTCCCAGGAAAGGCGCAAAGCTACACAGAGAAACCCTGTCTCAAAAAACCAAAAAAAAAAAAAAAAAAAAAAAAAAAAAAATTGAAATAAACACAAAAATACTTGACAAATGCATAGGTATAATCAGCCTTGTATCTTAAAATATGGTAAAACTAACCGCACAGTCAGAAAGCTCGGAGGAGGTAAAAATGCAGATGGTTGTGCACTACTGCGTGTCACCATTGGAGGATTTTCAAGGTTGCTTGCTGTTGCTGTCCTAGCTTTTGTGCTTTATATATGAGAAATATTTTTGATAGGTGGATTCCACTCTGACGTATAATTGGTCGAACTGTTTCTATGGTTAGGCTAAGCTTCATTTAATTGGTGGATTGCAGGAATAGGCATCCATTAAATTGACAGTGGATTGAAATGACTGAAATTTCAACTAAATTTTATTTTTATTTTTTTGTTTTAATAGCTGCTTATAAATCCTGTGAATGAATCACAACTAAGAATACCAAAAGGAGATACTTTTGTTTTCTAGTTACTGTTAGTAGACTGTGCTTAACACATCTCTGTACTTGGAAGTCCAGCTTTTTTTTTTAATAGCTTAAATTCAAATAATAAAGCTTTGTCAATTGAAATTATTAAACATTTCAGTGGAAGAACTCTTTGTCTTCTTAAAGTCATTCATGTGTAAATGTCCTTGTTATATGGTTACCAGTAAGTGTCATTTTGAGCAAAATGTGCACATCTTATTTTTTTAGTGTCCTCTGATTTTTGAGTGAATGAATTTTTATTTAGGTTAATTCTAAAATACCTAGCCAGCTGTGTAGTTGAGGGTGACCTTGAACTCCTGGTTTTCTGGTATCCACCTGAAGACTAGGATTACAGGCATGCTCCACCATGCCTGCTTTATATGGTACTTGGGATCAAATCCAGAGCCTTGTACATTCTACGCAAGCTTACACTCGCATACACACACACACAGGGTTTCTCTTAGTAGTCCTGACTGTCCTAGAACTCACTCTGCAGACCAGCTGGCCTCAAACTCTACACAGATCTACATGCCACTGCCCGTCGAGGCAAGCTCTCTTAACCAGTCTTAACTCCAGCTCTGAAATAGGGATCTTGCTCGGGGTGGTAGCCTTTTATCCAGCACTCAGGGAGGTAGAGAAACAGTTGGGTCTCCTGAGTTCTAGGCCAGCCAAGACTCCATACAGTGAGACTCTTTTGTAAGGTTCTAAACCACAGTGATCTTCCTTGTAAGTTTTTCTTGTGGGTGTGTGTTCCTGTGTATGTGTGTGAATACAGATTAGTTGTAAGGTTATAGCTCTGGGAGTGTTAGAGATAATATGTCTAGTCTGCCCTTTGCATGTGCAAGACCCTGGGTTTAGGCCCTAGTACCACAAGACACAAAAGATAGACATTTCCTGGTAGAAGTAGGATATACAAGGAGATGAAGGATTCCAAACAGCACTTTATAATCTGTCATGATGACTCACGACCTTTATAATTCCAGCACATGAAAGCCTGAGGCAAGGGTGTTAATAGAAATTCAAGGCCAGCCTGGGCTACACAGTGAGACCTAGTCTTGTTTTTTAAAAACAAGTTACTTTGTTTATGGCTTTAGAATTACACAATTTAAGTTGGGCGTGATGGGGCTTGCTGGTCTGTAATGTCAACACTCATGAATAGTGGCAGGGGGGTGTTATTTAGTCCTCATCAGGGTGGACTACATAGCTAGTTCAAGACTAACCTGAAATAATACATGTTATGATCCTGGTTTTGTTTGTTTGTTTTTTTGTTTTTCGAGACAGGTTTTCTCTGTGTAACAGCCCTGGCTGCCCTGGAACTAAATCTGTAGACCAGGCTGGCCTCCAACTCATAGAGATCCACCTGGCTCTGCCTCCTGAGTGCTGGGATTAAAGGCCCTCTTTTTAAAAGATCACATTAATCCTAGCACTGGGGAGACAGAGGTAGGTGGGATCTCTGAGTTCAAGGCCAGCCTAGTCTACAGAGTGAGATCTAGGACAGGCACCAAAACTACACAGAGAAACCCTGTCTCTGGGGGGGTGGGGGAGAAGGACAGAACCAGGCGTGGTAGCACACGCCTTTAATCCCAGAACTCAGAGGCTTAGGCTGGTGGATCGCAACAGTCAGGACTACACCGAGAAACCTTGTCTCAAAAGAAAACAAAAGATTATAAGCACTGGAGAGATGCCTCAGTGGTTAAAAAGCACTACTGTTTTTCCTTTATTTCCCATGTACATCAGGCAGCTCACAGCCACCTTAACTCGAGTTCCAGGGTATCTAACACCCTCTTCAGCCTCTCGGGGTACTGGCATGAATGCATGGATGTACAAGCAGGCTTCCCCACACAAGCACACATAATAAATTAAAAATAGCTTCATTCACCCCTCCCCAGCATTCTAAGATTCCTAAAAATGGATGATTTCAAATCCTATGTATTACTTAGATGTTGTGGTTTTTTTGTATGTTAAACGGTAATTTGTAACTTAGACACACAATAACATCACATCAGTAAAGAAGGTAGGACAGAACAGCGTACTTTTGTAGTCCTAAATGGAGCTTGAGTAAACTACCTACACTGAACTGTTCCCCAGCTTTTTTTTTTTTTCTTAATGGGGGTTGGGTTTGGTTTGGTTTGGTTTGGTTTGGTTTTGGAACAGAGTCTTTCTATGTAGTTCTGGTGTTCTTGAACTTAAATTAGTAGACCAGGCTGTCCTTGACCTCACAGATCTGCCTGCCTCTGCCTCTGGAGCACAGGGATGAGAGGCATGCATCACCATGTTCAGGCAGACCTTGTCTTGAACGTGCAGTTTTCTTTCCTTGAACGTGCGGTTAGCTTCCTGAGTGGCCAGCTCGGATTACTGACTTGTGCCACCAGTTCTGGCACAGTGTACTGTTAATAAAAATTTAAATTTATGAAAAGTATGCCAGGTGTGGCTCTCGGCTGTGTTCCTAGGACTGCAGAGGCTGTGGTAGGAAGATCCTTATGAGTTCACTATGCATTTAAGAAAGACCACCATGGGCTAGAGTGAAACCTAGCCTCAAAAAACCGTAACTACAATGTTTGCTCCCAGCTTCACGCTCATCAGTAAAGGAAGCTAGGTCGAGAGCTGTGGAGATGACTATGACACTAAAGGGAAAGGAATACAAGTGTAATTCAGAGGCGGAGAATTGACCGCTTAGCTTAGCTTTTACCTTAAGTGTCAGGGAGCTTGAACTAAAATGTTTTTATCTTAAGGATGGACAGTTTGGAAACAGAAGAGTCAAGGCATAGATGTATTCAATCTTATAAATTAGATGGGTGTGGTGGCACATACCTTTAATCCCAGCACTCTTAGCACGGAGAGGCAGGCAGACCTCTGAGTTCGAGGCCAGCCTGGTCTGCGGTGTGAGTTGTTCTACCATTTCAAAATTGTATTCCTTGGCCGGGCGGTGGTGGCGCACGCCTTTAATCCCAGCACTTGGGAGGCAGAGCCAGGCGGATCTCTGTGAGTTCGAGGCCAGCCTGGTCTCCAAAGCGAGTTCCAGGAAAGGCACAAAGCTACACAGAGAAACCCTGTCTCGAAAAACCAAAAAAAAAAAAAATGTGACAGTATTTATTTTCATCCGGGGTCTTACTATTTAGACCCTGAGCTGGGAATTCAGATTCCCTGCCTGTGGGATTAAAGGTATTTTCTACTCTGCTGGGTGTGTGTGTGTGTGTGTGTATGTATATACACACACCTTTTTATAATTTTAGTGCTATAAAGGAATTTAGGAGCATTTGGTAAAAGAATTGGGAATATATATATATGTGTTGTGAGTTGAGTAATCTTCTAGAGCACAACTCTTAGTATTTTGAGACAGGGTTTCTCTATGTAACAGTCCTAGCTGTCCTGGAACTTGAGATCCTCCTGCCTCTGCCTCCCAAGTGCTGGGATTAAAGGTGTGCACCACCACCACCACCTGACTAGAACACGACTCTTAGAAGGAAATGGTCTCAGAAACATGACCCTATTTACTTCCTAGAAGCCCATGCAGCATTTCACAGACACATTCTATTCTAGGTTTGCATAATCCTGATGCTGAATTAAGCAAAATACAATGGTTTCTACATTGTAAACCCCAAGAGTAGGCCCCAATATATTGTACTTAACTCACTTTTATTATTTTTACAATTGTGTTTGTGTGTGCGTGTATACATGAAAGTCAGAGGACAAAGTTGGAGGACTTGACTTTTCTACCATGTGGGTTTCCAAGAGTCAAACTCAGGTGGTCAGGTTTGACAACAAGCAGCTGCCCACTGAGCCATCTCACCAGCCTACTTTCCAGGGTTTTTAACCCATTTGTAGAATAGCCCGAGAATGAGTCTCTGAATAGTAAGGTTTTGCTTTTGGAATATGTAAGATCTGAGTGAATTACACAGAAAGGAGTTGTGGGGTTTGGGATTTTGTAGTGCTGGGAATCTTACTTATTCCCAGAACAGATTTTTGTTAGTATTTTTGAGGCAGGGTCTTGCTGAGCTGTCCAGGCTAGCCTTGAACACACATATGATTTCCTGCCTCAGCCTCCAGAGTAGGGAGAGTCCTGAACTAGTAGGCCCAGCTGGAGATTTAATTAGGGCTAGGTATAGAAAGCAAACAAACAACATCTCCATGGGAACAAAGCATTACATAGAAAGAGATCTCTACCAGATTAACTGAAGGATATTAAAAGGTGACTGATACATAGTAGGACCAGTGTGGATGCCAAGGAACTGGGGTGTGACTTCATTATCAAGAACATATTCCTTCAAGGAAGAGTTTTGAGCTAGAACTTAGATAATAAGATAGGTAAGACTCCTAAGTGTTAAAGACATATAGGAATGGTACATTTTGCACGAGGCAGATTTTTGTAGAAGGTACTAAGGATTCCTTAAAGGATGAAGCTAGGGGCTAGAGAGATGGCTTGGTTAAGTGCTTGTCTTGGAAACATAAAGGCCTGAGTTCAATCCCTAATACCCATGTAAAAAGCTGTCCATGGTGTTGGGTGCTTGTAAATACTGAGCCTAGAACAGGTCAACCTCCTTGGCCCTGGTTAGCTAGTCCCGGGTTTCTGTGATAGACCCTGTTTCAAAAAACAAGATTGAGGGCTGGAGAGATGACTCAGAGGTTAAGAGCACTGACTGTTCTTCCAGAGGTCCTGAGTTCAATTCCCAGCAACCACATGGTGGCTCACAACCATCTGTAATGGAATCTGGTGCCCTCTTCTGGCCTGCAGATATACATGCTGTATACATAATAAATAAATAAATCTTTAAAAAAAAAAAAAAACAAGATTGATACTGGGAAGGTGGTTAGTCATTAAAGTGCTTACTGTACACGCATAAGGACCTGGGTTCAGATCCCCGGTACACACAGAAAGAGGGACACAGTGTGTAGAATACAGTGCTGGGGAATTGGAGATAGGCAGACCCTCGGAACCTGCTGGCTTGCCAGCCCAGCTGAGTTGGAGGGCTCCAGTTTCAATAAGAAAACTGTCAAAGGCAGCCAGTGTCCATCTCTGCCTCATGCGCACACAGGTGGCTCCTGTGTGTACACATGATGCTTTCCCACTCAATCCATACATACACAAAGGACAAAGGCCTGAATGTGAATGAAGGGCAGCAGGTATACAGCTCCAGAGATAGAGCACTTGCTTAGCGTGCACAAAGCAGTCTTCACAGTAGTCTTTCAAGATTTTCCCTGTGTGTATATTTTATGTTGAGCCATACTCCTCTTCACTTCCTTTGTTGGTATTTAGAAAGCAGAACCTTGGTTTTATTGGTGAAAGGCGATGCCACTAGGCTACATTATATTACCAATTCCTACCCTAGGAACCCTAGAAAATTATAAAATGAAGCCATTTGTATTTCATGCTATGCACACATGTACAGTGGCACGTGTCTGAAGGTCAAAGGACAACCTTTAGGAATTGGCTGTCTGCTTCCATCATGTGACTCCCAGGGAACAAATAATGCCCGCATTTGTGAGTTTATAGGCAGGAGTCCCAAGCTTTGGTTCCCCCTTTTCCTCATCACATTACATGACAAGTGTCAATGACTGGTTTATATAACTAGCAAGTTTTAGGTGGTAGGATGAATGAGAAAATGCTCTGGGGAATCTTACAGTGAAATGGGGGGTGGGGAAGCGCACAGGATCAGCATTCTAGAAGGCATTAAGGGTTTGGAAGAAAGTACTTTGGAGATAGTCACACAGATCAAAGTAAAAACCCTTCTGTGGCGTATTCCTAGACCCTTAAGTACACTTAGAGAGCGGAGAAAAGGACAAGGAGAAGGTCCTGAGTTCAATCCTCGGCACTCCAGAATATGAATAAGACAGTAGAGAAGAGCCTGTGTGAGGGGGACCTGTTCTCCATATTGCAGGTGCCATGGTGTCCGCTATTGAAGAGATGCTGGGCTGGATACAGTTCCCTTTGTAAGGATGGGAATAGTAGAATTGGTTGGTTTCTTTGAAGTGTCTTGGTGATTTGTGTGATTTTACAAAAATTTATTAACTTATAAAGCTTGACGGTGGTGTGGTGCATGCCTTTTAATCCCAGCACTCCTGGGGAGACAGAGGCAGGCAGATCTGAGTTTTGAGGACAACCTAGTCTACAGATAGAGTTTCAGGACAGCCAGGGCCACATAGAAAAAGAAAGAAAAGTTATGTTATGAACTTTAAGCATTTTGATGGGTTTTTTAGTGTAAACATTTGATAAATGTTTTGATAAAAGTCATTTTAAAGGGTTTTAATAATTATGTAAGTGTTGAAAACAATAATAGTAATTTTTCTTTATTATTGTTGCAGGAGGCAAGTGAGGCCTATCTGGTTGGCCTTTTTGAAGACACCAACCTGTGTGCTATCCATGCCAAACGTGTAACAATTATGCCAAAAGATATCCAGCTAGCACGCCGCATACGCGGAGAACGTGCTTAAGAGTCCACTATGAGGGGAAACATTTCATTCTCAAAAATTTTTTTCCTCTTCTTCCTGTTATCAGTAGTTCTGAATGTTAGATATTTTTTCCATGGGGTCAAAAGGTACCTAAGTATATGATTGCGAGTGGAAAAATAGGGGACAGAAATCAGGTATTGGCAGTTTTTCCATTTTCATTTGTGTGTGAATTTTTAATATAAATGCAAGATGTAAAGCATTAATGCAAGCAAAATGTTTCAGTGAACACATTTCAACAGTTCAACTTTATAACAATTATAAATAAACCTGTTAAAATTTTCTGGACAATGCCAGCATTTGGATTTTTTTAAAATAAGTAAATTTCTTATTGACGGCAACTAAATGGTGTTTGTAGCATTTTTATCATACAGTAGATTCCATCCATTCACTATACTTTTCTAACTGAGTTATCCTACATGCAAGTACATGTTTTTAATGTTGTCTGTCTTCTGTGCTGTTCCTGTAAGTTTGCTATTAAAATACATTAAACTATACCTGCTTTTGGTCTTTATTATTAACCTTATAGATACAAGTTTAATAACCAGTGATTTGATTTATCACTTTATGTCCAAGACAAAACTCTGAGAGGCCAGGCAGTGGTGGCACACACCTTTAATCCCAACACTGGGGAGGTAGAGGTAGGCGAATCTAAATTCAAGGCCAGCCTGGTCTACAGAGTGAGTTCCAGGATAGGCAGGACTGTTACATAGAGAAACCCTGTCTGGAAAAAACAAAAAACAAAACCTCTTGAGACACATAGAAAAACAAAGTAATCAACTGGAGTGCCTGGAAATATTTGAATAAAGAATCCTGTCTCAGAAAACAAAAACAAAACCAGAGTACAATCATAAGCATGTAACTATACTATTAAACATTTAATGGTAATGAAAATGTGTAAATCTAAAGGTCTTGCTATTTTAAAATGCTGTATATTAACAAGTTATTCAAGTACCAGTCATTCATATTAACCCCTGTTTAAGTTAGCATTGGAATGTTTAATGTGAAATATGTGGTGATGGGCACTAATGACATGTAACGCTGAAGGACATGAAATGTTAACTAATCATTAGGCAGATGACAGACTAGAGTCAACAAGGGCCATTTGGCAGTCTGGATTTTTTTTTTTTTTTTTTTTTAAGCAAAATCTATAGGTGCTTATAAAAATTGGCTAGGGCCAGGTGTGGTAGTACAGGGCTTTAATCCCATCGTTTGGGAGTCAGAGATAGGTGGACCTCTCAAGTTCCAGGTCTACCAAGTCCACATAGCTATAGCAAAAATCAAATAAGTTGGGGCATGTGGCTTATTCAAGAGCTTGTCCATCAGAGGAATTCTTAGTTTCAAACCCAGCAATGTATACACTGAGTGTGGTGGCTCATCCTTGTAATCCCAGCACTCAGGCACTCAAGATACAGAGATAAGGAGGATCAGAGGTTTGAAGTTATTCTTAGCTACGTCCTTGAACTATCCTTAATTCAAGGCCAGCCTGGGTTAACTGAGTTTTGTTTCATAAAATATCTTGGACAAGCTGGACTGGTGGCTTGTGCCCTTAATCCATCCCAGCACTCTGGAGCCAGAGGCAGGGAGAATCCGAGTTCAAGGCCAGCCTGGTCTACAGAGTGAGTTCCAAGACAGCCAAGGCTGCATAAAGAAACCCTGTCTCCAAAAACAAATCTTGGGCAGATTAATACAATAATTTTTAGACTGTTAGGATATTTTTTTAATATAGGATCTTGCTATATGTAGCACTGGCTAGCCCTCAAACATCTGTCTTCGAGTGTGCTACAGCAAGACTTGGTGTTTAGATTTCCAAGTAAAAGCATCTCTAGTTGATGTTTCTTGACGATGGGTCTCCTGTAGCCCTGATTGACCTCAGGCTGGTTGTGTTTCAGAGCCTGACCCGGAACAGATCATTCTGTTTCCCAAATGCTGGGATTACAGCCCCTTCCTTCATGTTTAAGAACATCTTTTCATTTTGAGGTGATCTTGGCTATGTAGCCTGGTTGGTCTTGAATTCATAATTTTTCCTCATCCTCTCTAGTACTGGAATTACTGATGTGTTACTCCCTTACCTGGTTTTTTCCCCACCAGTGTTGGGTTGGATCCCAAAACTCTGAGCTTGCAAAGCACATCCCCTGCCCAGGACCAGTTGTTTACAAGTGAAATATACTGGGTTTTTGGATTTAGTCCTTTTAACTTAAATTTTAGGGGACTAAAACTACTAATGTGCTTTGTTTTGAGTTTTTGTTTTCTTTCCTTATAAAATGGCTCTTGGCTTTAGCATTTTGCTTATATACAATATTACACATTGTCCATGTACAATACTATAGGTTGTACTTTACCAGAAGTAAGTATAATGTACTAAATGTCTGAACTTGTCTCATGATAATGTGTATTAGTGTTTGGCTTGTTTCTCATATATTGCTATAAAATGGATAATTTGTTCCTGTTCACAAACAAAGCAATGGAGTTTGGAGAGAAGAAACATTCACGTAGAAGCCAAGGCGTGGTGGCACACCTGTCTTCTCAGCATTTGGAAGGTGGAGACAGAAGCGATCAGGAGTTGTGACCAGGCTTAGCCAAGTCTCAAACAGGGTTTCACTATGTACCTCTGGCTGTCCTGGAACTCGATACGTAGACCAGGCTGGCCTCAAACTCACAGATCCATCTGCCTCTGCTTCCCAAGTGCTGGGATTAAAGTTGTGCACCACTAGGCCCGGCTTAAGAACAGATTTATAAATTGTCCTCTGACCTCAGTGTGCATGCTGTGGTGTCGTCTAACCCCCTCCCAATAAAATTTCAAAAATAAAAGTACCTCTCTACCTTGGAGCCTTTTTTTTTTGAGACATCAAAAAAAATCAGGGCTGGAACTGCTGGAACTGATTGATGTGTTGGCCACCACACTCAGCAAGAATAAGGGAGCTTAAGTTCCTAATATTACAGAAAAGATTATGAAAAAATCTAGGAAATGGTCAGAGTAAACATTTAAGGGGCTGGAAAGGTGGTTCGGCAGTTGAGAGCACTGGCCCTTCTTCCTGAGAACCTGGTTTCAATTCCCAGCACCCACATGGCAACTCAGCAATCTGACTCCAAGTCTAGAGATCCAAAACCCTCTTCTGGCCTCACGCACCACGCACAAATGTGGCGCACAGACATATGTGCAGACAAAACACTTAAACACAACCTTTTTTAAAAAAAAAAAGTTTACTATTACTACAAAAAACTTTTAGAAAGTAATTTGGAAACTTAAACCTTATGCAAGTGGAAACATCTCATTGCACTGTTACTATGTGAGGAAATAAATTCAAAATCACAAGTACCTTGAAGGCCTGATTGTAGCTAGAGTTTTCCTGCCTGGCCCACAGTCAGGACGAATCTCTCTCACCCGCCAGTCCCACAGCTGCTCAAACCCGACCAAGTAAACACAGAGACTTATATTGCTTACAAACTGTATGGCCGTGGCAGGCTTCTTGCTAACTGTTCTTACAGCTTAAATTAATCCATTTCTATTAATCTATACCTTGCCACATGGCTCGTGGTTTACCAGTATCTTTACATGCTGTTTCTCATCATGGCAGCTGGCAGTGTCTCTGACTCAGCCTTCCACTTCCCAGCTCTGTTCTCCTCCTTGTCCCGCCTATACTTCCTGCCTGGCCACGGGCCAATCAGTGATTTATTTATTGACCAATCAGCAACACATTTGACATACAGACCATCCCACAGCACCTGATAGATGCTGAGGATGTCTGTGAAGGCATGTGAATATGTAATTCTCAATGACTGGATGAAGGGGAGGTGCTCGTACAGGTGGAGAAATTGGCCCAGGATCACCCTGCAGATGGAGTCTGGAATCTAGGGCCATGTCTGATAGAATAAACTAGAGTGCCTACCCAGTTTTGCCAGAAGTAGAAACCTGGGGAAAAGAGTGGGGTGAGCAGACTTGGGGGCAAAGCCTGTGTGCAGTCACACGTGCTGAGGAGATGAGTGACTCAGCAGCCTGAGTGCACGTGCCAGCATCAGGATTGGATTTCCTATTCCCACAAACCAAGTAAGTGCCCGGTGTTGGTGAGGAGCTGCCTGTAATTACAGTGTGGAGAAGGCAGCAACGGATTCCCCAAGAAAAAGTTGATGAGTCTACCTGTCGGTATCGGCCACTTGAGCATCCGCTTAGATCCTGCCTCTGAAGAAGGTGAAGAGCAATCAGAACACCCCGACTTCAGCTGGGCCCCCACAGACAGCAGAAATAGACATGCTCTGCCTGCCCACTTTCTCCCCTACCTCTCCCACTTTTCCACTAGTTTCATTCAGCTCTTATTTCCTCAAGTGTTTCTAAGCAGGGCATAGTGGCACACACCTTTAGTCCCAGCACTGGAAAGGCAGAGCACAGCCAGGGCTGCCTAAAGAGACCCTGTCTCCAAAAAGAAAACACAAGCCCACCTAAACTGTCTGGGAGTCTATCACACTAAGTATATGAATGCTTTGCTGGCATGTATGTACATGTAACATTTTTGTGACAGGTGTCGAGCCAAGTCAGAAAAAGGCATCGGATCCCCTAGAACTGGAGTTAGGCTTTGTCGTGAGTCATCATGTGGGTGCTGGGACTCAACACTCCAGTCCTCTGCAAGACCAACATGTGCTCCAAACTGCTGAGCTGTCTCTCTAGCCCGTTTTTCTTTTTGTTTGTTTTTGAGACAGGGTCTCTGTGTAGACCAGGCTGGCCTCAAACCTGCCTCTGCCTCCCAAGTGCTGGTGTGTATTACCATGCCCTGACCCTACTGTTTTGTTTTGTTTTTTTCCCATTGTGTTTAGGACTGAAAATTGAACCCATGGCCCAGATACATTCTACACTGTGTTACACCCTTAACTTCAAGTCTTTAAGCTCTAAAACCCTAATTTGTAGCAGATTTGTAAATGCAAGAGTTAAATGAAAAGATACAAAAAATGCAAGGGTTGATACGAAATACCCAATAAACACATTAAAAACCAGAATTCTGAAAAACCAGCATGTAGACATTCCTTGCAGAGTTATAAAGAAGCAGTGAAATACCTGGCTTCAAACTTGCAATTTTTCCACGTGGGAGACAGCTGTGAGTGTTATGCTATTGAGCTCTGGCCTCACCAGGATAGCAAATGTATAGAATCAGAATATAAACACTGATCCCCTAGTAGAAATTCTGGCAGATTTATGGTATATATAACACCCTCACGCAATACACGCAGGTAAACACCAATGCACATAAAAATTTTTTAAATTCAGGCTCTGGGCCAACTCAACTGCTAGTTCCTAGTTAGCAGCTCCCCAACGCACCCCACCCACCTTTGCCTCACTCATCTAGTATTTATGGAGCTGCTCCTATGTACCAAGTGATGCTACAGAACTGAAAAACAGAAACACCCATATCCATGGGGCTGCATTCTAGTGACAGAAACAATGCATCCAAATGGATTATTACACACATTCATTGGCAGATGCCAATGAGAAAACAAATGGAGATAAATACATTGTAAAGGAATTGGAGGTGGTGTCACACATTGCCATCAGTAAGATGTTTTTCAAGTAAAGTCCTGAAGAAACAGACAGCAAGCAGCATGGTGGAGAGAAAAGTATGGCAGGTTCTGTTGGTCCCAATCATTGCAGACAGCCTAGTGTGCTCCAGGAACCAGAAGAAGGTGTGGGCATGGCTGCAGCCGAAAGAAACCAGAACAGATGGGGGGCCAGAGCATACGGGAAGAACACTGGATGAGATGGAAGCCTCCAGGGAGGGAAGCCAAAGAAGATGGGGCGAAGTGTTTGGATGAGATCACCCCATACTCTAGGAACAGGAAGGAACTCCATCAGGAAACCATTTAGTGAGCTAACTGTACTGTGATAGAGTGGCTTGGACTTGGTGGATGTGGGTGTGCCTGAGAAAAGGCATTATCATTTCTTTCAGGAATTCAAGGTCATGTTTGCTTCTACCTGAACTTCATGAGACTGCTGCCTCCATCAATAGAGCTAATGAGAAAGCACTTGCCACCAAGCCTGAAGACCTGAGTTGCGTCCCTGGGACCCACATGTTGAAAAGAGACCAGTAAAACCAATAAGGGAGAACCTGGGAGTGAAAACTTGGTGTTATAAAGGATCTACTAAGCTTGTTTAGGAAATAATGCTGCACAGAATAGAGCTCAGCTTCAAGGATGAGTAGCTGTATGCTAACCAGATGTGTTAGAAACTGTAGGAAAGGAAAATTTGTACTTCTGACATAATTAAAGTTGCTGAGAATGTTTCTGTTAAGATTTGTTCCCTACTGGGCATGGTAGCTCCGAGCCTTTAATCCCAGCACTCAGTGAGACCCTGTCTTTTTTTTTTTTTTTTGGTTTTTCGAGACAGGGTTTCTCTGTGTAGCTTTGCGCCTTTCCTGGGACTCACTTGGTAGCCCAGGCTGGCCTCGAACTCACAGAGATCCGCCTGGCTCTGCCTCCCGAGTGCTGGGATTAAAGGCGTGCGCCACCATCCCGGGCTCGCAGCCAGCCATTCGGCCAATCCCATATCAAAGAGGTACCTCTGCAGGGCAGATCAGGGAGGACGGCACTAGGTCAAGGCACCCTTAAATCCTGGTCCTTCAATAAATTCAGATTCTCTTACTGGGAAGAGCCTCCCTCTCCTGGGCAGGCAGGCTGAGGTGGTGAACACCCACCTAGAGAAAGCAGCCCTATTCCGACCTGGGATAACTAGGACAATACTTTTACATTGTAAATCTTCCCATTTGTCCAAACAACCAAACCTTGGAATATCTGTTGCTGAAACATGCTAATTGTTCAACATGTAACTTGGGGCCATAAACCTGTACAAACTGCCAGGGATTAACGTTCAGGGCTGGTTCCCCTTTATGCCTTGGCAAGAGTCAGTTCTGGACGGTTGTTCATTTCTTTTGATGATCTCTAGGTCCTGGGGTGATTTATCATTGGGAAGGTATATTCATCCTATAGCAACTCCCAAAAGTTGTCCTCTGACACCACATGTCCACAAAATGAATGAGTGAATGGATAAATAAATGTAACTTTTGCCCAGGAGTGGTGGTGCATGCCTTTGATACCGGCACTCGGGAGGCAGAGGCAGGTGGATCTCTGAGTTTGAGGCCAACCTGGTCTATAAAGTGAGTTCCAGGACAACCAGGGCTACACAGAGAAACTCTGTCTCGAAAAATCACACACACACACACACACACACACACACACACACACACACACACACTCCTGTGACTGACTGACTCCCTTCTGAGAGCAGCACTCCCAACTGCTTCTCTCAAGGCCATACCTCACTGATAGGAAACCTGTAACAAATCCATCATGGGAGACAGACCACAGCAGGGCTTATGAAAACATAAATCTGTGTCGGTCAAGTCACACATACATTCATTTATTTCATTATGTTACTATTCTACATGTTGTAGATGGAGTTTTCTCTGGTCCTGCCTTGCCCAGCAGTCCAGACGAATCTCTCCCACCCTCAGTCCCAAAGCTGCTTATAAGATAATCACTCAGAGGCTTATATTAATTACAAACTGTACGGTCTATGGCTTCAGCTTCTTGCTAGCTAGCTCTTTCATCTTAAAATAGCCCATTTCTATAAATCTATATGTTGTCACGTGGCCGTGGAGGTACCAGTCTGCTGGCATCTTGTTGCTTCTTTGGCGATGGGCTGGCGTCTCCCGACTCCACCCTTCTTTGTCTTGTCTTCTGTTTGAATGTAGGTCTAACCTTATCCTGCCCTGCCACAGGCAAATGCAGCTTTATTTATTTATTTATTTACTGGTTTTTCGGGGCAGGGTTTCTCTGTGTAGTTTGGTGCCAGTCCTGGATCTCTTTCTGTAGACCATACTGGCTTCGAACTCACAGAGATCTGCCTGGCTCTGCCTCCCAGGTGCTGGGATTAAAGGCGTGTGCCACCACTGCCCGGCTAGCTTTATTTATTATCCAATATATATATATATATATTTAGGTTTTTCTAGACAGAGTTTCTCTGTGCAGCTTTGGAGCTTTTCCTGGAACTCACTCTGTAGCCCAGGCTAGCCTTGAACTCACAGAGATCCACTTGCCTCTGCCTCCAGAGTGCTGGGATTAAAGGCCTGCGCCACCACGCCCAGCCAGCTTTTATATTCTAAATAAATTCTTACACATTAAACTTGAAATAATTTAATATTAAAAATCATAGTGGAGCCTACTTCCATCCATCTCTCAGTTCAGACCAAGCACACAAATAAACGTGCCTCTTCTGTTCTGCCCACCCAAGTTCTGCAGGTCACCCAGAGCGGGATTGCAGGGTTTCAGCTGTCCACTTTCGGTTGGTGCCAGCATATCCTGCAAAGCCATCTGTAAACCAGGCCTGAGTCCATTCCTTCTCTGCCAACTGATCCCAAGGAACATTCTTTGAGGTCCTAGGAACAGAGTCAGTGAAAGCAAGAGCCACTGTGGAAGGCATCTGAGCCACCTGCTCCCACAGCCTACCTGTGCCCTCCGTACCCGCTGGTGCCCAGTCTCTCCTGTGCCATCTCCACAGGGTGACAGGCTGCTGCTGCGTAAGCCCGGCACATGGCTCAGTGAGCGAGAGGGCATGTGGTACATGCTGGCTACTTGATGAAGACCCATGGCCAGGAATCGATGGCCATCTGCAAACACACCACGCTCTTGTCCCCGAACTCTGGAGGTGTGAGCTACATTTCTCTTGGTAGAGCCTGCCTAAGCTGCATCCAGTGTCTCTCTCCTGGCCAAAGCCACTTTAAACATTATTGGATCTGCTGGATCACAGAGCCACATGAAACGGGAAAGAGTGCTACACTCCCATAATCCCAGCACACAAGAGGTTGAAGCAGGAGGATTGCCCAAGTTCAAAAGCAGCCTGAGCTACTTAGCAAGTTCAACCTAGCAAAGTGTTTGCAGCACAAGTATGAGGCCTGAGTTCAGATCCTGGGCACACACAGAAAGCTGGCACAGTAGTGTGTGCCTGTAATCCAGTGCTGGGGAGGAAGTCCGGGGACCACAGGGCTTGCTGGCCAGCTAGCCTAGCCAATCGGTGAGAGACCCCGCCTCAAAAATTAAAGTGGAGAAGCAATTAAGGAAGTCAGTCTCTGGCCTGCACACGTACACATCCACACAGAGGCACTCACCCCCTGTGTACACACACATACAAACAATATGTGCACACACACAAAATATTAAACATCCAGACACTGATACCTGGATTGCTGCAGAGAATTTTCTTGCTCTTTTTTATTCAATAATTATATTTATGATATTCATTAATTACATTAATTGTATTGATTTATTACATTCATGATATGTCCTGATGCTACTGTCCATTTGTGGGACTTTTCCATTACACAAAACAGAAACTCTGTACTTAGGAAATCACTGCCCTATATTCCTTTCTTCTCCATCTTGAGATAACATCTAATCTTTCTGTCTCTATAAATTTGTGTATTGTATATATTTCATATAATACAATTCTATAGTATTTGTCCTTTTTTTGAATGCAAAAACATTTTATGTTCAATTGCAGGAGAAATAATCACAGATAGCTTGAACATAAAAACATAATTGAACATAATTCAAAAGTCCAGGGTTATTTTATTTTTTTTTTATTTTTTTTTTTTTTTTTTTTGGTTTTTCGAGACAGGGTTTCTCTGTGTAGCTTTGCGCCTTTCCTGGAACTCGCTTTGGAGACCAGGCTGGCCTCGAACTCACAAAGATCCGCCTGCCTCTGCCTCCCAAGTGCTGGGATTAAAGGCATGCGCCACCACCGCCCGGCTCCAGGGTTATTTTAAACAGTAAAATATTTTCTCTGTAGAAAATAGTAAAAATGATAACATTTCCCAATAAGCTCTTTTAAGCCAAATGATAGCTGAATTATACATATAAATATTGATTAGATTCTGGGATACAGAAGAGACCTATCTTCATCTGTTCAGAGAGCTATGTTTTACTTAAGTTGTGTGAGATTCCTATTCATCTTCCCCCTCACTGTTTGATTTTTTCTGTCCCTAGTTATTTGCTTGATACGTTTCCTCCCCCCCCCCCCTTTTCTTTTTCTTTTTTTTGAGACAGGGTTTCTCTGTGTAGTTTTGGTACCTGTCCTGGATCTCGCTCTGTAGACCAGGCTGGCCTCGAACTCACAGAGATCTGCCTGGCTCTGCCTCCAGAGTGCTGAGATTAAAGGCATGTGGCCCTCGATACTTTCTTGAACACGATCTCTTAATAGGTTACTAATGTTTTGCTTCTTAATTTTTTTATCTAAATAAAATACTCTACACTGTTGTATGATATTCTGTTTGTGTTCTGACAAATAAAGCTTGCCTGGAGATCACAGTGCAGAACTAGCCACTAGTCAACCATAGAGGCCAGGCCGTGGTGGCACACACTTTAATCCCAGCACTTTTGAGAAGGAAACAGGAAGATCAGGAGTTCAAGGCCACCCTGGGCTGCACAAGATTGAATCAGTCTAAAAGAGAAACAGAGCCAGGCGGGGTGGCTCACACCTTTAATCTCAGTACTAGGGAGGTGGAGACAGGATCTCGGCTCCCATTCAGTCTGAGGATTCGTAGAGGTAAGAAATTTCTGGTGGCTGGCTGCTCTGCTTCTCTGATCTTTTGCTTTAGCCCTCAATATCTGACTCCGGGCTTTTATTGTTAAGACTAATTAGAGCCCAGCTTCACTAAACAGTGGTGTCTGTAGTAAACTGATTATATTATTTCTTATTCTTAAGTAAAATAAGTGCTTAAGATTTAAAAAACGAAGTCAGGCATCAGGGTGTGGTGGTGCACGCCTTTAATCCCAGTGCTCAGAGGCAGAGGCAGGCAGAGTTCGAGGCCAGCCTGGTCTACAGAGCGAGTTCCAGGACAGCCAGCACCACACATAGAGAAACCCTGGCTTGGGGGGAAAATATATATATGTATGTATTTATGGGGGGGAGGCACTTTCCATAACTCATATATGGAGATCAAAGGACAGCTTAAAAGAGATCTTTTTTCTTTTTCTTCTTCCTCTATTTCTTTCTATTTCTTTCTCTGTGTAGCCCTGACTGTCCTGGAACTCACTATGTTGACCAGGCTGGCTTTGAACTCACAAATATCTGCCTGCCTCTGCCTCCCACCCAGCTTTCTAGACAGTCTTCTAAAAATGTATTATTATTAGTGTGGGGGGTGGAGGGGAGGAGGGAGGTACATGCGTGTCACAGTGTTCATATGGTGGATGTCTGAGGACAACTTTCTAGAGTTGGTTCTCTTCTTCCATGTGTACGTGGATTCTTAAGCTGAGGCCATCAGGCTTACACAGCAAGCTCTTTTGCTTGATGAACCATCTCAAGCACATGTTACTTTAGCTAGAGACCACCTTTCCCAGCGCTCCTTGCTGCTACATGCATCCACATAATGTAGTTCCAGATGGGGTCTATATAACTGGAGTGATGCCTCCCATTTTCCAGCCTTGGCTCTAGACATGTGCTTTCTCAATTTCCTTTCCCTTGTTCACGGGCTGGAGCCAAGTGAGAAATAACTGTAACATGGAGATGAGAACAGTGCCATTGGTGGACAGAGAGCGGAGGACCCCTTGGTTCCTGGACGGTCCCGATACATTAGCTCTCATCACTAGCCGACGCTGAGATAAAGCTACCTGACAAGGAGAGGGCTGTTTCGGCCCCAGTTTCAGGGGTTTGGGTCTTTGGTAAGGTGGCCCACTGCCTTTGGACTTCTGGTGTAACAACTCCACAACACATCAAGGCAGAAGCATATGGTGGCACCTCGTGGTGGCCAAAGACAAGGAAAGAGGAAACCAGTATCTCAATTGCCTCTTCAAGGGCACATCACCAATGACCCTGCTTTTTCCTCGTGAGGCCCACCTCTTAAAGTTTCCACCACCTTCCAATAGTGCCACACTGGGAACCTTCAGCACACAGGCATAGGGGACATTCCAGATCCAAGCTATGCACATGTGGAGTGCCAGGGCTTACCTAGCTGTGGTCACCGATACCTCTCTTTAGGTTGGTATGTATATGAGAGAAAACAAGTGTCCGTCTTGTTTGGATAGCCACTTTGGGGGCCTCTGGTGCACGAGCTTAATATGTACCCCAATCTGTACCAATGGTGTAAATGCCTCAAGTCCAGAGACGTAACCCTCCCTGAGGCAAAATCACAGAGACGCTTGAGTCCCTGAACTGTGAGAAGTCCAACCTCCAACCGCTGCTCAGAAGCTACCAGGCCTCATTGCTTACTGGTCCTAACAAGGGGCAGTGGGAATCGCGAGTTCCAGGACAGCCAAGACTACACAGAGAAACTGTCTCAAAAAAAAAAAAATCAAAGATGGAGCTTTGGGGAAGACCCGGAAAATCTGATGATCTCAAGGTAAAGGTGGGGTTTGGCTGGATGGAACAAAGGAAGCTGAGTGAACAGATGGATGGAGGGAGGAAGGTGACAGAGCTTTGTACAGTGTCAACTTAACACTTAATCTAGACTTGACACAATCCAGAGTCTCCCGGGGAAGGGAGTCTCGATGAGGGCTTACAGGGATTGGTTTCTTCTGTCGGTATGTCTATGGGAATTGTCCTGATTATATTGATTGAGGTGGGAAGATTTGCCCATTGTGGGTGGCACCATTCCCTGGGCAGGGAGATTCTGAACTATGTGAGTGAAGACAGCAAGCCGAACACTTGTGTGTCTGCACGAATTCATCCTTCTCTGCTCTTGGCTGTGGGTGTGGTGTGACCGCCTTCGGGTGCCTGCCGCCTTGACCCCGCTAGAGTGATAGTCTGTAACCTGGAATTGTGAGCCGAATACACCCTTTCTCCTTTCGCTGCTTTTGTTGGGGCATTTTATCACCGCAACAGGAAAAGAAATGAAGCCCTGGGCACAACAGAAAGAGGCACAATCTGAAGCCAGCTTAAAGGTAAGCCAGTACTTTAGGGCTCAGACTCAACATGCAAATTCACAGGTTTAGTTTTCTAAAAGCTTTTTCATGTTTCTATTAAAGATCTGTCTACAAACAAATCCTTACTTGATGAGAAGTTTAAACATAATTATATCTAGTATATTACATGCATATTTCATCGCTTTATTAAATCCTTCAAACAACATAGTTTTGTGAGGCGTGATTAACAACTTTAGAATACCTCCTTACAACAGAAGAGAAAACCATAAACTTCAGGTGTTCTTTCTACAGGTCCCCTTGTCTGTGGGGACATGGGTGATAATCTGTGATAATGACCAGGGGTGCTTACAGAGCTAGTGACCCAGCTCACTTATTCCTACCAATCCCAGCGACCTTTTCTGGCTATAAGGAAGGGCATGTCAGTGGATTATGGCGATACTTCTCCAGGCTACAGCGATTGGACAGATAGGCATGTCACCCTAGAAGGCATGCGATCCCAGAAGAGCCAGTCTGGACTGCTCCCTAAGACTGATGCAGTAGAACCTATCTCCTGGGTTCTTCCTCCTGGGGTTAAACTGGGGCTTCCCTGGGAAGAAGAAAGCCTATTGGTAAATGGAGCAGAGATAAAAGATGGGCAGAATGGCAGATGGTGGTGCACACTTTTAATCCCAGCACTCAGGAGGCAAGAAGCAGGTAGGTCTCTTCAAGTTTGAGGTCAGCTTGGTCTAAATAGTGAGTTCCAGGACAGCCAGGGCTATATAAAGAAACCCTGTCTTAAAAAAATAAATAAAACCAAGGGATAAAAAGCAAAAAAACAAGAAAAGATGGTTCGAGACCTAGCAGGGCTGAATCTCACTTTCAGGGGCCCGGCAGGTCTTCCTCTAATCCCATGATCTGTGCCCAGGGTCCTGCCCACTCCTGAGTCATCCGTTTTTCTGTCTTTGAGGGGAAGTCACAACCACCACCAAAAGTTCTGAGTGATAAAGGTGAACTGTAAAGAGACTGTTAGGACACTTGGCACCCATCCAAGTTAAGAAGCCCTGCTTTGAGATATACCATTATGCTGGACATGCCTTTAATCCCAGCACTTGGCAGGCAGGCAAATCCATGTGGTCAGCATCAGCTTGGTCTACATAGTGGATTCCAGGCCAGCCAGGGCTACGTAGTGAGACCCTGTCTCAAAAAATGCAGCCATGTCTGGTGGCATAGACTTGTAATCCCAGCTATTCAGAGCTGAGGCAGGAAGATCACCTTTAAGACCTACGTGGGATAGAGTATGATCAACTGTCTCAAAATAAGGCTGTGTAGCTCAGTGGTGGAGCTACTTCAGCCCTGCCCGCTGAAGCTGGTTCAGAACCCAGAACTCCGAAGAGAAAAAGGAGGGAGGATGTGTCCAAATCAGCTATGGCAAGCTGATGATTAGAATCAGCTCAGCCTCTCTCTCCCTCCCTCCCTCCCTCCCTCTCTCCCTCCCTCCCTCCCTCCCTCTCTCCCTCTCCCTCCCTCTTTCCCTCTCCCTCCCTCCCTCTCCCTCCCTCTCCCCCTCTCCCTCCCTCCCTCTTTCTGTCCCTCCCTTCCTCCCCCTCCCCCCTCTCCCTCCCTTTCTTCTTCCCTCCCCCCCCCCCCATGCTTTCATGTGTGTGCATGTGGGCATTTGTATGCCGCCATGCACATATGGCAGTCTGAGGACAGTCTCAGATGGGATGTTTGTAGCTCTTTACCTTCCATCTTACTTGAGATGGGGTCTCTGTTATTCCGCTGCATCTCCAGGCCAGCTGGCCTGTGAGCTGCTGGGGTTTCACTGTCTGGACCTCCCATCATCCTGTGGGAGTGCTAGGGTTACCCCAGCTCACTTTGTACATCTGACTTTTACGCGAGTTCTGGGGATTCGAACTCGGGTAGGTTCCTTACCCTCATGCAGGCAGCACTTCACCCACTGAGCCGACACCTAGCCCACACCCGTTTCAGAAACAGGAAAATGTGGAGAGGCACTGTGCTTCCTGCCTTTGCTGACACATGGCCGCTGTGAGGTCCTGATCTGGGATCCTCGGCTCCTCAGAGCTGGGGCTGACAACAGCCCCCGCACATTGCCGCTGTGATAATTTTAGAGAATAGATGTGGGGGTCGGGGAGGTGGCTCGGAAGTGCTTGCTGCATGGCCTGCATGGGGAGCTGAGTTCAGCCCCTGGCACCCACGTAAGGAGCTGGGTGTCATTGTGTGCACCTGTAACCCCGGTGCCTGGCGGGGAGAGACAGGAGGGTCCCTAGAGCCCACTGGCCACCCAGTCTAGTCAGCTGGCGAACTTCGGGTCCAGGGAGGGAAATAAGTGGCCAGGTGTAGTGGCACCCGCCTTTGATCCCAGCACTCAGGAGAGGCAGGTGGATCTCTGCGAATTTGAGGCCAGCCTGGTCTACAGAGTGAGTACCAGGACAGCCAGGGCTACACAGAGAAACCCTGTCTTGAAAAATAAATAAATAAATAAAATAATAAAATAAAATCAAGACAATCCCCCATAGGCATGCCCTCAGGCCATTCTGATCAAAGTAATCCCTCCATTAAAGCATTCCTTCTCAGATGACTTGAGGATGTGTTGAAAGGTCCCTCAGGCTGGTGATGGTGGTGCACGCCTTTAATCCCAGCACTCCCGGGAGGGAGATCTCTGCATTTGAGGCCAGCCTGGTCTACAGAGTTGAGTTCCAGGACAGCCAGGCTACAGGTCTACATAGAGAAAACCTGTCTCAAAAAATTAAAAAAAAAAAGAAAGAAAGGAAGGAAGGAAGGAAGGAAGGAAGGAAGGAAGGAAGGAAGGAAGAAAGAAAGAAAGAAAGAAAGAAAGAAAGAAAGAAAGAAAGAAAGAAAGAAAGAAAGAAAGAAAGAAAGGAAAGAAGCTGGACAGTGGTGGCACACATCTTTAATCCCAGCACTTGGGAGGCAGAGGCAGGTGGATCTCTGTGAGTTCAAGGCCAGCCTGGGCTACAGAGTGAGATCCAGGACAGGCACTAAAACTACACAGAGAAACCCTGTCTCGAAAAACCAAAAAAAAAAAAAAAAAAAAGAAAAGAAAAAGAAAGGAAAGAAAGAAATGAAATGGTGACTCTTCTCAAATCTGCTTTCGGCTCAGATTCTTAAATATATAAACCAGTTTCTTCCTGGTGTCCTGGAGTGCACACTTTCCTCTCTTTGGAAGTTTTTATTTTTTATTTATTTTTGCTAGGGTTGGAACTCATAACCTGTATACATGCTCGGCAAAACACTATACAGCCCTCTCTTCTTATAGCCTAAAGGACAATGAGGGTCGCATGCATCTGGAGACAGTTCTAGAGCAGTGTGCTTTACAGAGTTCTGAGGGGAGAGCAAGAGACCCCACAACAGCATGGAGCAGGCATTTCATGGCCAGCAAGCTCCAGCGAGCCTCCCGTCTCTGTGCACACACACACACACACACACACACACACACACACACACACACACACACACACTCAGTGCTAGGGTTACAGACACCTGGCTGAACTCAGGTTCTTGGGCTTATGCAGCAAACGTTCTTATCCACTAAACAATCTCTTGAGTCACCTGAGGTCACAGTCTCAAGGGCAGAGCCAGGTATCAGTAAGTCATGATGCTCAGAACTGCCAAGAAACAGCCAGCCACAATCCCAGAGAGACACTTTTAAGAAGGCTACTTGGCGAGGAGCTCTGGAGGCCCAGGCCTCGGAGGCCAGGCAGGCTCTTGGAGTCCATTCCTGGCAGCCCTCAGGCCCTGCTTTGCCAGACTACGTGGGAAGCCCCACCTCCTCCTGGCCCAGAGCTTCTAGAAAGATAGCAGGAAGGAAATGTGGACTTTGGGGTCAGGGAGCCCTGGGTCCCAGTGCCAGTTCCTCAGGCATGAGCCATGTGGCCATGGTCATGTGGAACCCGGGGAGCCACAGCTCATTCAGTGACAGAATTAGATCACCAGTTACCCTGCCTCTCCTGAGGCCCTGTGAGTTAATGGAATATCATGGGTGACTGAGCTGAGAATGATGGCCTCCCAGCAAAGGCAGGATCCTGTCCTCTGAGGAACTACAACCAAATGTGGCGGCTGCTTTGTGTACCGGGTCTCTGTTTTAACACAGAAATTAGGCTGTCGCTAAATCACCAAGCCCTGTCCTCGTGGCTTACTGTGACACCGCCGAGTTCTTAGACACAGTGGCAGACACATTCAGGGCGAGGACTATACACAGAGCTCTCTGAGTGGGCTTTTTGAAGGTGAAGCCATTTACCCACACGAGGCTCGGCACTGTCACGGCTCCCACTACCAATGGCAATGTGCAGGGCTCATTTGGCTGATGGCCAAGGACATCTCCACTCCCACAATGTGGACAAGGAGAGTGAGCGGGGAAAGGGATGGACCCCAAGTCTGTCCAAAGTCACAAGGCACAAGCAAGGCCCCCAGGTCTTGTGGAGCAGGGAGGGCAGCGTCAACGCCAGGCCTGGGCTGAGGGTGCACTGTCCCCTCTTGAGAGGGTCTCAGGCTCTGTGCCTCAGTGACCTGGCCTGTAGAATGGGACCATCACCTGCTGGGCACGCCTTTAATCCCAGCACTTTGGAGGCAGATGCAGGTGGATCTCTGTGAGTTCGAGGCCAACCTGGTCTACAGAGTGAGTTCCAGGACAGCCTGGATCGTTATACAGAGAAACCTTTTCTTGGGAAGAAAAATGTCACCATCACACCTTTCTGGGTTGATGACCATGTGAAGGCTGAGCGCACACCTGGTGCAGCCTGGCCTTAGCTAGAGAGGGGTGCAGGGACTGAAGGGAGAACAGGCAGGGAAGGGTAGAAAAGCGGTAGAAAGGAAGGAGACCCCAGCTCAAGAGTCCATGTCAGGGCTGGACAAAGGCACAGGTGAAGTTTGAGGGTGTTTCAGCTAGGGGAACTCACACAAGCCAACCAGGGATTGGGGAGACAGAGTTCTGGAGGGTGAGGGAGAGATGATGAAGGGTCTACCTGAAAAGAGGCTGTTCCTACCTTGATGTGTGATGTGTGTGTCTTTGTGCATACCTGCGTTTGTGTGTACTTGAGTTTGCCTGTGAGTTTATGTATGTTTGTGTATGGGGGTGTTTGCATGTGTGTGTTCATGTGTGTTTCTTGTTGTATGTGTGTTGCAATTTTATTTGCATTTGTTTTGACACACTCACTGGGAAGCTCAGGCTGGCCTCAGACATATGGCAATTCTCCCCAGTGCTGGAATTAAAGGGGTTCACAGCCTCACCCAGCTTTATTATGGGTTATTAAGTCATGTGACCAGGAGTGTCTGGCAGGAGGTCAACTCGGCAAGGAGGCTGTTTCAGCCTGGAGACCCAATCTATTCTCCTGCCTCACTCCTTCCTGAGACAGGGTCAGTGCCCGGAGGAGCCACTGCTGTTCCCTGCCTTCTATCTGCCTACTCCTGCCTGTCACCAGTGTCCTTTCCAGGCTGCGCCATCTCATCTGGAGTCATGGCAGCTCAGCTCACTGGTAGCTCTGCTCACTGGGCAGCTCAGCTCATTGGCAGCTCTGCTCACTGGGCAGACAGCTCACTGGACAGACAGCTCACTGGCAGCACAGCTCACTGGCAGCACAGCTCACTGGACAGACAGCTCACTGGACAGACAGTTCACTGGACAGACAGCTCACTGGCAGCACAGCTCACTGGCAGCTCAGCTCACTGGCGGCAGGCCCAGAGGTGTTGAGCCTTGTGCTTTGTGAAGCTCCAGTCAATTCAACCCTCAGCCAGGCTATCTGCCATGAGCGTTGGGGATGGGGGATGTGGGCTATCTGCCATGAGCGTTGGGGATGGGGGATGCTGCTGAGAGGGGAGGCCCTGCACCTGGTCTGCAAGTCACATCCAACCAGGTTCTACGGCTGGAAGACAGCCCCAGATCAGTGACTACCTTCAGTAATGCTCATCATTCAACCATGTTATGTGGTCACCGGGGCGGGAGGGTGGGTTGGGGGGAGGATGGAGTGTGGAGAGCAAGGTTCTCCTCTGCTCAGTGTCTCAGGGATCCAGACTCCCAGAAGAGCCACCTTGTGGACAATCACCAGGCACTCTGGCATGGGAAGACAGGGCATGGAGCACTTACGCTTTTGACCCGGAAGTGACATGAGTCACTTCCAGTTATAGCTGATGGGCCAAGGCTAGTCCATTAGTCGGAGGTCAGGGCTTTGGAAGATGGAGGTGCCTGTGTGTACTTCCTGGGCAAACAAAGCCTGTTCAGCCTGGCTAAGTGCCAGAATAGAGACAGGTCACTTCTTGCCTGGATGTGGAAAATGGACGGTGAAGGGTACGGGGACAGTGTAACACCTTCCTGGCTGCCTCTGTCCTCCATCTGTTCTTGCCCCCCGAGGACAGCATGTGGGACACTGCCCCACTGCTTCATGTCACCCTCTCTCCTAGGAAATGCATCTCTACTCAGCCCTGGCCCAGCCCAGCCCCATCTTGGTCCTTCTCCAGTCTCAGCAAGGCTGCCCAGTAACCTCTGTGATCTCTGACTCCTCCTGGAACGCTCCTCCCATCTCTGCTCACTGGACTCCTTAGTAGCCATCAAAAGGAACAGAGCAGGAATGGGGGACAAAGGCCCAAGAAGATGGTGCCACTCAGGGCCAGGAACACCTGAGCAGTCCATGCTTTTGGCCACACACTGTACAGGAGGGCCAAGAGCAACAGAGATTCTTCCACGCAGACAGGGTCGAAGCTCCCAGCTTGGGACTTGCTCAACCTGGCCCCGGGTTCCTCATGTGCATGACAGGTGGGAGGCAATGGTAGCTTCAGGGCCTGGGGACACAGTAGGTATCTGGCTTCTCCATCTTGCTTCTGGGCATTTCTGGAATGGGAAAGGGCCACTCTCTGCTTGGATAGCTAGCAGGTCTTGGATTGTGTTAGATTTAACAGGAAAATCTGCAAAGACACACAAGAGCCTTATCCTTGGGGGATCCCCAGGGCTAATAATGGATAGTGAGAAAAGCCTGGTCTCCTTCCATACCCAGCCACCCTTGTTCCCTATGGCTTTGAATCTCCTTTTACATGAAACCCTGGGTTTTACACACACACACACACACACACACACACACACACACACACACACACACACACACACACCCCAGAATTCTTGTGAACACAAGACATTTAGGAATCAGGGCTGAATCAGAGCCCCTTCCGCTGTTTCTGTACCAGGTCCTGGAACACACATCGCTGACCCTGATGCACTCAGCTTTCCCCTTCAATCTTTTTTTTTTTTTTTTACTCTTATAAATGAAAACATTTAATTGGGGCTGGCTCACAGTTTCAGAGGTTTAGTCCATTATCATCATGGCGGGAAGCACAGAAGCATGCAGGCAGACATGGTGCTGGAGAAGGAGCTGAGAGTTCTACATCCAGATCTACAGGCTGCAAGAAGACCTCACCTTCAATGTGGGTGCTGGGAATTGAACTCAGGACCTCTGGAAGAGCAGCCAGTGCTCTTAACCACTGAGCCATCTCTCCAGCCCCTAAAAAAAAATTTTTTTCCCCAAGACCGGGTTTCTCTGTGAAATAGTCCTTTTTGTTTTGTTTTTCAAGACAAACTTTCTTTGTGTAACAGCCCTAACTATTCTGGAACTCCATTTGTAGACCAGGCTACCCTCCCAGAGTTTGCCTGCCTCTGCCTCCTGATTAAAGGCATGTGCCCCCACTCCCAGCTCACCTACAGTCTTAAAAAGCCTAATTAGCTGGGCATGGTGGCTCACACCTTTAATCCCAGCACTCAGGAGGCCAAGGCAGGAAGATCTCTGTGAATTGGGCCAGCCTGGTCCACATAAGGAGCTCCAGAACAGCCAGGACTACACGGAGAAAACTTGTCTCAAAACAAAAACAAATGAAAAAGAAGAGGAGGAGGAGGAGGAGGAGGAGGAGGAGGAGGAGGAGGAGGAGGAGTTATCGAGAATTTGGGACTAGTCAACTCAGAGGGTTCCATGCCCTCTTTTGACCTCCCTGGGCACCAAGGTGTACAGACACTAGGCAGCACCCCCATACACATAAAATGAAAAGAATAAAAGTTCCCTGAAGCTGGCGGTAGAGGCGACTGTAAACCGCCCAGTGTGGAGACTGAGAACAAACCAGGTCTCTGCAAGAGCAGCAAGATTGCTCTTAACCACGGAGCCATCTTTCCAGCCCCAATAATAATTAAAAATTTAAAAGTTAGCTGGGTGGTGATGGTGCACGCCTTTGACTCCATCACACGGGAGGCAGAGGCAGGTGGATCTCTGTGAGTTTGGGGCCAGCCTCTTCTACAGAGTGAGATCCAGGACAGCCAGGACTATTTCACAGAGAAACCCGGTCTTGGGGAAAAAAAAGTTTTTTTAGGGGCTGGAGAGATGGCTCAGCGGTTAAGAGCACTGGCTGCTCTTTCAGAGGTCCTGAGTTTAATTCCCAGCACCCACATGCTGGCTCACAACCATCTATAATGAGATCCGGTGCCCTCTTCTGGCCTGCAAGCATGCATGTAGGCAGAACACTGTATCCATAATAAATAAATAAATCTTTAAAAAATTTTTTTTTTAAACTAGTGTGGCAGCTGGATAGAAAACTGTTCTTGGTCTATATGTAGATTTCATCAACTGCAGTTAAAAAAGCAGATATCTATACTCTAGTTGTTCTAGACATAATGAAGATTTTCAAATAACTAAGTCAGTAAAAATTTCAAGTTAAATTAATTAAAATAAAAAAAATAGTTCAGGCTGGTATCCAAGCACTCAGGAGACTTCAGGGGTGAATGGAAAAAAGAAATAAGGAGACGTTTGAAACCTAACAAGAGGCAGGCTGATCTCTGCATTTGAGGCCGGCCTGATCTACAGACAGAGCTCCAGGCCAGCTAGGACTACACAGTGAGGCCCTATCCCTGACATAATTTCTGTAATGTCATGTGCTCCATAAGCGCAGTGGCTGGCTGGTGGTTCCTTCAGAGGCCGGCTGGGAACTGGCAGGTGTGTGCTTGCTCGCTCCTGTCCCCAGGTGTCCGCCCCGCCCCCCATCTCCGCGTGGAGACCTGTCCGACCAGCATTTGCTCAGCCCTACCCTTGGATGACCAGTGAGTGTATCAAATCCAGCGTGCCCAAAACTGCCCTCCTGAATCCCACGCCGCTGGCGGAACCTGCAAGGCCTGTCTTCATCTTCGATAATGGGCCTGCGAGGTTGGCTTGCTCTTTCCCAAGCATCCTCTCCCAATCCCAGCCTTAAACACGGCTACACACACAGCTCTCACTTCTTCTGGGTTTCATCGCCTCTGCCTTTATTGATTCACTTCCGCTTTTTTATTATATTTTATTTTTCGAGACACGGTTTTTCTGTGTAGCCCTGACTGTCCTGGAACTCGCTCTGGAGACCAGGGTGGTTTCGAACTCAGAGATCCACCTGCCTCTGCCTCTCCAGTGCTGGGATTAAAGGCGTGTGCCACCACTGCCCGGCCATTCTGCTGTCTTTTTGTTTTGTTTTCACAAGAAAAGGTTTTTGTTTGCTTTGTAGCAATAATTTGTATTTGTTTAAATCAAGGGCTCACTACCTGGCTCACCTTAACTTTGGGCGATCCTCTTGCCTCTGCCTCCAGAGTGCGGGATTACAAGTTTGCCACTACACCCGGCATCAATAAATATTTTCAGTGAATGATGACTTTCAGGTGGGCAGCACACTCTCAACTAACCCAGGACAGGTGCTCCTGTCCGAAGCGGTGAGACCAGAGTTTGGAACCCCAGTCTCTGTATGGGGAGTGAGCGTCCTGCGGGGACACTGGGACCTGAATATCCGCAAGGTGAGGGCAGTGACCACGGTGGCTGGTGGGGCGCTTCCTGATCGATCTGTCCTCTCTCTGCGGCTGGGAAGGAGGGAGGTGGCTTTGGCCACAACTGCTGCTGAGCCAGAGGATCCTGGAGGAAGGAATGACGCGCACCTATGGGCTCCAGCAGCAGGGTTTTTTGGATGCTGCTAAGTGACCAGAGGCCGGAGAAGCCTACCGTGGAGGTGGAGTCCCGGCCCTGCAGGAGGGCGGGGCGGCCCAGGGCGAGCGCGCTCCCGGGGAGGCGCGCTCGGGCGTCCGGACTCGAGCGCTGGGGACTCGGTTTACAAAGGCGAGCCCGGCCCTGCCCCGCGGTGTCTGCGGCCAGCCACCGAGTGGGTCCCCCGACCAATGAACTCCGGCTCTAGTGAGCCGTGGCTCCAGGGGTCCCAAGTGTCCCCGGCTCCCGTGGGTCCCGGGCTCCCCGCCGCCTGCCCCCGGAGGCCTTTTCTTTCTTTCGGCCAACAAGGCGGGGTCATCTACCGCGAAGACGAAAATCTTTCCAGGAAGTTTGTACCTATTAATATTCCAGTTCCTGGCAGCAGCTCTCCGCGCAGGGGAAGGGGGCAGGGCGGAGCCTGCAGCTGCTCTTACAGCCGAGTGTCCACCGCTGGCCCGAGGCAAGGGGCGGAGGGGCAGCCCCTAGGTCCCCACGCCGACGGCGGGAGCAGGACCTGCTCCGATGCTCGAGGCACCAGAGCCCGGCGGCTTGCCCGCGAGCAGCGCGCGGTGGGACCCGGAGGATCTCGAGGCCGAGACCAAACCAAGAGCTGGGACGCGGCGGGAGGGGGATGGGAGAGGGACGAGAGGGATCCGTGCCTCGGAGAGGGCAGGGGGTCAACCAGAGGCCGGCGCTCAGGCTGCGCCGCTCCCCCAAAAGAAAACTGGTCCGGGAAGCAGGCGCCCCAGGGCCCCGGAGAGGTTGGGACCCTGATTCTGACCTTGCTACCGTAACACAGCCGCAGGGCACTGCAGCAGAAATGTGATATTTGAAAGCTGTGTGGGCTCCTTGCCACCACCTTGCATGACTGCCATTATCTCCGATCACAGACGCAGAAATTGGAGCTCGGAGTAGTTAAGTGACTAGAGCGCTGGAGGTCCTAGGGTTGTCACCCACCGCAAGGTCTCGTGTGTCAGACAGGATCTCCTAGAAAGAAGCGCAGCTGCTTTCCTGCAGCAGTGGCCAGCAGACTCCTCAGCCCAGGGAACCGCAGGAGCCACCCGGAGCTTACTGGAGCAGTCGACCTAATGGAAGGGAAGGATAAACAGCTGGCAGAAATGCCAGCTCAGTCCTTCTATCTGGTCACAAGTGGAACATAAATCACTTAGTGAACGAACCTGAGTTTGTAACAGCGCTGGGGCTTATGTAGATAAGCTGTGTCCTGGAGTGCAGGCTTCTGACCTGGGCACATCAAGTATGTGATTTAACTAAGTGCCTGTGTCACACGGTCTCTTCCTCAGCGTTCTGGAGTCCTTTGCAAGGTACTATGGTAATCTTCCTGCCCGGGATGGTCAACCCTACCTACGCTGTGCAGGAACTCTATCCAGTACTGCATGGAGGGCACTGCCACCAAGTTACCAGTACTGAGACACGGAAGGGCAAAGGTAGTATCTCAAAACCTCCTCCTTCCAACCTTCAGGGGTTCCTGGTAGCCCGGGGCTCGTGTATGCCTCCCAGATGACCAGTGGGCCTGAGAGGAGGCTGTGACAAAATTTGGTGTCCTTAAGGTGGGGTTTGTCAACTAGAAAACCTTTCCATAGCCCTTCTGGGAAAAATCCTCAAAGGCAAGTCCCAAATAGAGTGTGAGACCCACCAATGGTGGCCTGTCTTCTGTCTCCTTGGGGTGACTGGTGTGGAGACCTCGCCTGGACATTTCAGCCTCCCCCTGGAAAGCATCAGCAGGAGATACCTTCTGGAAGCCTAAGTCCGCCAGCGTGACTGCCTCTTCAGCTCTCAGCCTTGTCTAAAGCCTGCCTTCTGTTTCCTTCACCGAGAAGAAGGCCCTGTGAGACAAATGCCCTGGGTTCAGCTTGGGTGAGCCAGGAAACCCATTGCCTTCCCTTTGGGCTGCAGAGACCTGCTAGGTTGTCATGCACAGGTCCCTGGAACAATGATTGGTAGCATCAGGTATTTTAATGCAGAGCTAGACACACAATCCTTGCTAAAAATAAATACAAAGGAAAACCCCAAAGTAGCTAAGCCTATTTTCATACCTTTTATTTATTTATTTTTTTCTTGCTCGGTGCTCTTTTGTGATACTCGGTGGCTGCTTTTTCTCCCAGGGCCCACCCTGAGTGTGGTGGTGGCTCCATTCCAGGTCCTGGACATGCAGCCATAGGCAGAAACAGAGGGGAGGAAGGGAATGAGCTAAGGACCATTTCTTTTGAGTGAGATTTCCATTAAGTGGGATGATGAACCCCCTTCGGAGACATGGGGGAGCTCCGGGGTGAGGACCCCCTCCCACTGTACAGCCCTTCTATGGGGAAAGGAAGTTTTGTAAAGCACCCGATGAACGCCTCACCGCACAGCAGAGGACACCTCTGAGTTACTCTGGGCTCCTGGGAGCATCACCTCCTCATTTTAGAAGGGACAAATGTCTAAGGATATCTAGGCTAGAACCAGTCACCCCTCTTTTTGTGGGGACCGATCTACTGAGGGGCAGGGGTGCAGATTTTCTCTGCCGGTCTCTCTCCACTTCCTGCGCCACTGGCGGGATGGGGTCGCACCTCTGGTCTGATCGGAAGGATGCTTCGCGTCAGGGACCTCGGACTTGGCCGGAGTCAGAACTTCTCTCCCCACTGGCTGGTTGGGGGCACTTGAGAGTTCCACTCCTGCTGAAACATGGCGGTCTCACTCTTCTTGTCTGTCTCATTACTGCGGAGCCCACAGTGCTTTGGTACTTACCCTGGAAAGACAGAAATGAGGTTCTTTTCCCGGTGGGGAGGGGACCCGGTAACCGGTTAATGCTGGCAATATCCTAAGTGCCCTAGACCGGAAGAGTGCCGGTTACCTGGGAGCAGAGGGCCCAGCCTGGGCAGGGAGCTGGTGGGCAGAACTGGTCTCTAAGGATGAGGGAGGCCCCAGCTTCCCTCTGTGTCCCCCAGTCCTACTACAGTGGGTCCTTGGGCTGGCTCCCACAGAGCACTGCCCCATCGTTACACTTGGTCCTCTCACTGTGGTATTTTCTCAAGGATTTGTGTGTTATTCTGTTGTGATTCTCCAGTCCCTTTTTATATACTTCAGTGTCTATAAAGATTTGGGGGGCCTAAAGAGATGACTCAAGGGTTAAGAGCACTGGTAGAGCTTCTAGGGGACCCGGCTTCAATTTGCAGCACACATATGGCTACTCACAGTTTTACTCACCTCCTGCTCCAGGAGATCAGGTGCCCTCTGCTGGCCTCTTCGGGCACTGCATGTATGTAGTACACAGACAAAAATACCCGTACACATACAATAAAACATTTTTTTTTCTTTTTTCTTTCTTTTTCCTTTTCCTTTTTGGTTTTTCAAGACAGGGTTTCTTTGTGTAGCCCTGGCTGTCTTGCAGCTTACGCTGTAGACCAGGTTGGCCTTGAACTCATAGAGATCCACCTGCCTCTTGTCTCCCTACTGTTGTTATTAAAGATGTGGGCCACCACTGCCCGGCTCTTTTTCTTGCTGTTATTAGCTTGTTTTTTAAGACAAGGTCTCATGTTGCCCAGATACTCATCATATCGCTGCCGATGACCTTGGAGTTGCAGTCCTCTTGGCCCTCCCCCAAGTGCTAGGATTACTGATGTGTACTGTACCATCACGCCTGGCTTTTATAATGACTTTGCCTGCATACCGGTTGGGTAAGTTACACAGTCGCATAGGTCGGAGTTCTTCCTTTGTGGGGCTGGGAGTGGGATTCAGGTCCCCTTGAATGCTAGGCAATCAGTTTACCCTGGAGCTAGACCCGAGCCCAGCACGTCAAAACGTAAAAGGTCAGGAGAGTGTCAGCCGAGTGTGGTGGCACATACTTTTGGTCCCCGCCACCCAGGACGCTGAGGCTGGTCCTCAAGAGTTTGAGACCAGCACAGAGCAATAGCGCAAGACTCCAGCTTTTTGTTGGTGGTATCTTTGGCACTTTGGTTTATTTATTTTGCCTGTGTGTGGGTGCACCCATGTGCCATGGCATGTGTGTGGAGTCAAGAGGATGGCTTGTGGGCATCAGTTCTCTCCTTCCACTCTGTGAGTCCCAGGGATGCAGTTCAGGCTGTAAGACTGGATGGCACATACTCTTACCCACGAGGCATCTTGCCACTTCTGGCTATTTACATTGTTTCTGTTTGTTTGATTGTTTTTTTTTTTTTTTTTTTTTTTTTGGTTTTTCAAGACAGGGTTTCTCTGTGTAGCTTTGCGCCTTTCCTGGAACTCACTCTGTAGACCAGGCTGGCCTCGAACTCACAGAGATCCGCCTGGCTCTGCCTCCCGAATGCTGGGATTAAAGGCGTGCGCCACCACCGCCCGGCTGATTGTTTGTTTTGAGACTAGGGATCTTTCTGTATGACCCAGGCTGGCCTTGAACTTGTGGCAGTCCTCCAGCCTCAGCTTCCCTGGTGCCATACCTCCTTTAAGGAAATCCAGCAAGATCCTGGTACATGCTAGGCAAGTGCCCCACCAATTCTAGATCCTGGCTCATAAATAAATCAGTCAAAGGGGCAAAGGGACATTTGGGGACAGCCTGAACCACACCCCTGCACTGCCACCCCTAGCATCTGACTGGCTGGGTCTGGGGAAACAGGCTCTGTTCTGTGTTCCAGCTGAGAGGTTTTGGCTCCCAGATATGCAGAAAGTATTTCTATACCCATGAGGCAAGTAAGCACCTGCCAGGGACACCCCAGGACTGGAGGGGACTGCCTCAGGACACTGACTTGATGGCCCAGAGCACTGTCAGCCAAGGCCAGAGGAGGCGAGGGTGGGCTTGGGTCTGAGGGCCAAGGAGGAGAAGTGGCTGGAGCTAGCTGGCCAGGACAGGTACCAATGGCCTCGGTTCATCAGCCCCTGTCTGGAGAGCCACGGGCTCTCTTCTTGGGCTAACGGGATATTGTTTCTCTTCTTCCTGGGTTGCTCCCGCTCTCTCTTTGCCACCAGACCAACTTAAAACCTCAGCAGTTAGAAGATACTTGTGCCGGGCCTCACTGGCTGCGTCTCCACCACCACAGAGTTCCGAGGGCCCAACCCTGTCCGTTGGGACAGGGGCTGTCACCATTTGGCTTGGGGGAAATGCCCGTTGTTCTGTGGGTGACATAGAGGCTGACTGTGAGTATTTGTGGGGAACCAGGTCTGAGCAGGGGCCTGTCCTCTCTGGATGGGTAGCAGCTCTGATGCTAACAGGGAGGTGAGGCGTAAGGGGAAGGGACCAGATCTTCATCCTGAGTCGGGATGACCTCTGTCCAGGTTCCAGAGGGTGAATCCACTGCCCTGGGGGGACTTTGTGGTGTCTATCTCTCTGACCTTGAAATGCTGCCCTCTAGTTTGAGGAAGGGAGGCAAGTATAAAGGTGGGTTTGGGAGAAAACAGATTTTACCTCAAGGGGAGGACCTGGAGGCCAGACCCTGGCTGGAGGGTGCCGTGTTGGAAGTAGATCGTGGTCTTCCTAGTGTAGAAGGGCTTATACTGTGTCCTGGGAGGGTGGGTTTCTAGCGTTAACCATGGGTAAAGAGGAACAAGCGTTCCTGGCTGTGGTGAGGCAGGTCCAGGTCAGGGCCACCTTCAGGGGAGGTCTTTAGGGCCTGTGAGGTTATCAGATTGAGGTGATCTAGAGAGGGTTTTTTTTTTCCTTCATGCCCTGGCTCACCCAGATCTCAGTTCTCAATCAGCTGCCAGCCACACACTGAATGCCTTGTATGGCATACCTCCATTTATGCCCCCAGGGTGAGTGGTCCTCCCCTCAGGCCCCCCAGGGTTTCCCTCTACCCTCCTGGGGGTGGAGGGGCTGCCTTTTCTCCAGGAGACATCAAGTACGGCTGTGGAGGGTGAGCCGCTCCTGTGTGGAAGGGGAGTGGGCTATCCTCTGTCTTTGGCTTCTACCTTTTCCTCATCTGACTTGGGGCGAGCTATATTTGTCCACGGGCTTTGAAGACTTGAAATTTTCACAAAGGCAGCAGGTGAGACGGCTCAGCGGATACAGGAGCGTGACGTGACGTCACGTCTGACGGCCTGGGCTTGATCCCCGGAACCCACACGGTAGAGGGAGGGAACTGACTCCTGCAAGATGTCTTCTGAGCTTCACACTCAGCGGTAGCACACATTCCCACACACATTCATCACACACAACCACACGCATGCACGCAATAAATAGAGGGTATAAAAATTTTAAAATAGTTATCTTACTTTTTCCAGTGTGTATGCATGTGCACACGTGCATGTGAGTACAGAGGCATCAGATTCCCTGGAGCTGGAGTTACAAGCAGTTGTGAACAGCTTGACCAGAGTGGTCTCTGGAAGAGCAGCAAGTGTTCTTAACCACTGAGCCATCTCTCCTGTGTGTGTGTGTGTGTGTGTGTGTGTGTGTGTGTGTGTGTGTGAACACAAACACAGTTCTCCACGACCACAAATGATGCAATCAACTTACCTGCATTTGGGGAAATTGAAGGAGTCAGCACACCGGAGTACGAAGTGTGAGCCTCACCCTGGAAAAACCACCCTCTCGATCATGGTATTGCCCCTGCTGGGTAACTACTGTAATAAATTAAAAAAGAAAAGAACAGAAGAACATAGGGCTGATAGATGGTTCAGCAGTTAGAACACTCGCTCTCAGCCTGACAAGCTAATTTCAGTCCTCAGAACCCATGGTGGCAGGGAAAGGTTACCTTTGGAAGGTTGTCCTCTGCCTTCACATGGAGCACACTCATATACATACACAAGCACACACAGGAATACATACACTGGCACACACAGGAATACATACACTGGCACACACATAGACAAACACAGGCACATGTGTATACACACACACACACACACACACACACACACATGCATGCACACAATATTTTTGAAAAAGAAAGATGATTTTAAGCAAAAGGCACTAGGGTGCTTAAGTGTACACACTTCAGGGTGAGTATGCATTTCTCAGGAAAGAGATCATGGTTTTGGTTTTGGTTTTGAGATAGGGTGTGATGTTGCTCAGGCTAGCCCAAAACTCACTAGCGGCAGATGGCACTAAACTTCGGACCCCCTTACTTCCACCTCCTAAGAGCGGGGACGGTAGGTGTGCACCCCAGCTGAGGAAGCGGCGTTTAAGTACTGTTCTAGTTTCCTTTGGACAGCTGTGATAAAGGCAATCATGAGCGCGACTTTAAGGTAGAAAAGCGTTTATCCAGCTTACAATTCCAGCTTACAGTCCATCCCTGTGGGAAGGTCAGCACAGGAACGTGAAGCAGCTAGTCACATAGATAAGTCTTTTGTTTTTTTTTGGTTTTTCGAGACAGGGTTTCTCTGTGTAGTTTTGGTGCCTGTCCTGGATCTCGCTCTGTAGCCCAGGCTAGCCTCGAACTCACAGAGATCCACCTGCCTCTGCCTCCCAAGTGCTGGGATTAAAGGCGTGCACCACCACTGCCGGCAAAATAAGTCTTTTTAAAAGGAGATTATTTTTACATAGGTCACAAGGTTATCAAGGTTGGTTTTTTTTTCATTTTAAATTGTGTGTGTGTGTGTGTGTGTGTAAAGGTGCCCAAGGAGGCCGAAAGAGGGTGTCAGAACCCCTGGAGCTGGAGTGAAGGCCACCTAATGTCGGTACTGGGAACCTAACTCGGGTCCCCTGTGAGAGCAGCAAGTGCTGAGACATCGCTCCAGCCCCCACCCCCACCCCAGTGCTGAGACATCGCTCCAGCCCCCACCCCCACCCCAGTGCTGAGACATCGCTCCAGCCCCCACCCCCACCCCCACCCCAGTGCTGAGACATGCTCCAGCCCCCACCCCCCACCCCAGTGCTGAGACATCGCTCCAGCACCCCCCACCCCAGTGCTGAGACATGCTCCAGCCCCCCCCCACCCCAGTGCTGAGACATCGCTCCAGCCCCCACCCCCACCCCAGTGCTGAGACATCGCTCCAGCCCCCACCCCCACCCCAGTGCTAAGGGTGGAACCCGGGCCCACACATGCTAGGTAAGTGCTCTCCACCACTGATCTACACCCCAGCACCAGCTTCTTTGACTTTTTTTTCCTTCACATTTACTTATGTGTACGTGTGTGTATGCGTGTGTCTGCCAGAGCATCCGTGACGAGGTCAGAGGACAACTTGAGGGCGTTGGGTCTCTCCACCATGTCAGTTCTGAGGACTGCACTCAGGCTTGGTGACAAGGGCCGCTACAAGAGTCTTCTTACCACCCATCACGTCTGAGATAGGCGCACACCAAGTTGCCCAAACTGGCCTTCAACTTACCTGTCTAGCCCAGGTAGGCCTTGAACTTGAAATCTTCCCTTCCTGGGTCACCAGTGATATTTTCTCAAGAAAGGTCCTCTGCGGGCAATTTGGGTTCAGCTAGCAAGACCAGATTCCTGGAGCCAAGGGCTTCTTTTGAGTCTCACGTTCCTTAGTTTTTCTTTTCTTTTTTTTAAGGCAGGGATCTTTCCTAGTCCAGGTTGGCCCTGAATTCTCTACCAAACAGGTCTTAAATTTTGGATACTCCCGCCCCCTCCTTCCAAGTGCCAACGTTTCAAAGGATTTACAGGTGGTGAAAATGAACAACAGTGGTTTCTCCTGATGGGCAGGGAACGTGGCGGCCAGGCGTTCCCTCGGAGGCATGAAGCTGAGCTGCCATGTCCTCTATCTTCCAGGACCCAGAGAGGTGCCCCACGGGGCTGAGTGACGCTGTCAGCAAGTGTGGGTGGGGTTGGGGATGGGAAGTAGGCCTCAAGCTGAGCAGGCAGTGATAGAAGCCTGAATCCCACATCAGGCCTGAGTTACAGTCTGGGAGGCTGAAGGACCATCATGATCCTCTGAGTGGTCAACTGCTGCTGAGCCCCACAGATCAGCCACAGGAATCTATGTTAGCCTGGCAGCAGTGGTGCAAGCCTTTAATCCCAGCACTCGGGAGGCAGAGCCAGGTGGATCTCTGTGAGTTTGAGGCCAGCCTGGGCTACAGAGTGAGATCCAGGACAGGCTCCAGAACTACACAGAGAAACCCTGTCTCGAAAAACAAAACAAAACAAAACAAAAATCTACCTTAGGAGTGGAGAGCTCCAGGCAGGAAGGGGCCCAGCTGTAGGAGCCCCAGGCTAGGTGGGACAGAAACTTGACTCTGTGCTAGGGTAGATCAGAGGGAACGGGAGCTACCCAGGCCCAGGGCAGCCTTTGCGGCACAGAGCGCTCTACCTTGTAGATGAGTTAGTTGCAGTGCGGTGTCTAGCTTCCTGAGCCGGTCACCCCGTAAGAGGAAAGGTTCCCTTTGGCTCACAGCGTCAGAGGTTTCTGTCCACGGTCGGTTGACCCAGCTGCTTTGGGCCTGTGGTGGTCCATTATGGCAATCATGTCCTAGGGAAGAGGGGGATGGGATCCCACGACCCGATTCTCGGGGTCCAGATCACTGCCCCCCCCCCTGAATGGTTCCACCACCTCTCAGTGGCACCAAACGGGGACCAAGCCTTCCGTACTTGGGGTACACTAATTCCAACCACAGCAGCTCGGCAGCGCTTTTACCTGAGTGATTTTTGCATGAGAACTAATATCCAAATCCCTAGGCTGATGGGAGAGTGTTTTGCCTGCACCTTATTCTCCGAGACATTTTATATTATATTATATATTATTATTATTATTTATTATTATTATTATTTACCATGCAGGTTTGCTTATGGGCAGGACAGAACTCTTACTGAAAAGGAGGGTGGGCTTCGGGATTGTGGTTGTCATATGTTGGGGCAAGATCTCAGCCGGAGGAGTGCGCTAGAGCCCAGAGGCTCCCCGCTCCCACCCTCTTTGATACCTAAGAGGCCCTCGTTAAGTCCCGGCAGAGAGCCTTCAAGGGTCTCCAGGCCACCTCCACTCTACCTCCTGGAGGGAGCCTCGGAATGGTACAGTACTGTCACCCAGGCGGTGCTGGCTGTCACAGGCCAGAGACCCAGTTCAAGAAGGGCCAGCCCCTTGTGAAATCACACAGTGACCCAATGGGGTTCCCAGGCTGGTGGTCCCTGTTGGCTCGGGTCCTGGAGAGGGTCCTCACCTCGGCCCCTCCACAGTGCCAGTATAACTTGGCCACCCTGTGCAGGGGCACCATGTGGCCGGTCTGGGTCTGATTGGCCACCCTGTGCAGGGGCACCATGTGGCCGGTCTGGGTCTGATTGGCCACCCTGTGCAGGGGCACCATGTGGCCGGTCTGGATCTGATTGGCCACCCTGTGCAGGGGCACCGTGCGGCCGGTCTGGGTCTGATCTTGCAGCACCTGGGGCCTGCGTCCCATGCCCGGGGCGGAGGTCCTACTTCGTGGCGACATTCGTGCGCCCTCTGGTGTCCATCTGGCGAGCCTGGGGCTCAGAATCGCCAGACCGCAAAGGGAGGGGTGACCCAGATCCGCAGACCCTGTGCTTGTGTCTCCACTCCTTGTTTGCAGAAAGGAAGCACGCTTCCGTTGACACTCAGTTCCTGGAAGCCAGCGGGGGAACACTTGGACCACCAAATGGGCGAGGAGTGCCCCCGAGGCCTGTGCCCCGGGAGGAGCGGGCGGGGACCGCGCACCCAGCGGAAATGGTGGCTGTTGTGCTGGTGTCGCGCCCTCCCACTCCGTGCTGCGGATGCCGAGCACCCTGGGTGGGAGGCCTGAGGCCAGCCGGCCAGAGTGAAAGAGCCCCCAGTCACTGGAGGGGACATGGATAGTGACTGATCCTCTCCCCGCCTTTCAAATTCGCCCTTGTTTACCGAATTTATCGGAGGCTCCAGATCAATACAGACTCGGTTCTCGGGTTTTTGCTTGGAAATGTGGCTCAGACACCGCTGTGCTGCCCTGGCAACCTGGGAGGGCCTCTCTACCCAGGCGCAACGCTGGGACCTTGCGCTGAGACCCTTAACACAGCCAGACCCAGGCAACTTCCCATGTGCTGCAGCGGCGGCGGGAGGGAGAGCGGGATATGGGGGGGTGGGCAGGAGAGAGGACAGGAGGTGGGGGAGTGGGGAGCGGGCTGCAGGGAGAGTGTCCTTCGTCCTGGACCTGCTGGGGACCTCGAAAGAAGGGAGCTAGATGGGGAGGGAGCCTCAATAGAGTCCCCTTTAAAGTACTTGCTGGCCGGGCGGTGGTGGCGCACGCCTTTAATCCCAGCACTCCGGAGGCAGAACCAGGCGGATCTCTGTGAGTTTGAGTCCAGCCTACTCTACAGAGTGAGCTCTAGGACAGGCACCAAAACAACACAGAGAAACCCTGTCTCGAACCCCCCCCCCACCAAAAATAAATAAATAAATAAATAAATAAATAAAAATAAAGTACTTGCTGCCTGATTGAGTCCTTAGCTCTAGAGCTAAGGGGAGTCCAGAGCTGGGTGGGGAGGATGGATGTTTTGAGTCTGCAGGAACCTCGAGGCCCACGGAGCAAGGGGAGTCCCTGGGAGGAGCAGGTATTCCACCTTGCATGCCTGGAAAGAAGGTTGGTTAGGTGGAGAGGAGTTTGAGGAGATAGGGTATTGCATAAATAAACGAAATTTGTTTTCGGAGGTCTGGAGGCTGAGGGTCTAGGAAGTGTAGCTCCGTTGGTGAAGTGGGGGTCTGGCATGCAGAAAGGCCCTGAGTTTGATTCCCCAGGGTGGCATAAAATCAGGCATGATGGTGCACATTGACAGGCACAGCGCAGGGCAGGTGGAGACAGGAGGATCAGAAGATGAAGGTCATCCTTGGCAACAGAGTAAGTTCAGAGCCAGCCTGGGCTATGTGACCCTGTCTCAAAACCAAACCAAACCATTGTTCTGGCAGTTGGGAAGGCCAAGATCAAGACCTGGGAGCTGGGGAGGCTCTGTGTCCCTTCCTACAGTGGTGGCGGTGGTGGTGGTGCATCCTCCAGGGGAGACACCTGTGTGTCTTCACATGTGTGGGGGTGGTGAGGACAAAAGGCTGCTTCCTCCAACCTCTGGCTCTTCTACAAGGATGCCAAGTACTGTTGATGGGACGGCATCGTTCAGACTGTGGTGGTCTCCGGAGGAGGCAGCCCCTCTGAGAATGAACTGCATGAAATGAGCTCCAGAGAGAACCACACATTTAGAGTGACAGTGGCGTCCAGTCAGCTTGTCCCCAGCACATGTCCATGAGGAAACGGGCCGGGCGTGTGCACTTCTTCCAGTTACCCCAGACGTGCTTCTGGAGGGAACGTGGCTCCCACTCAGCAAGGTGTCTCCTCTAGATCGAGTGCTGGAGTTGGTCCTTGGCTGTTGGTGCTCTCTGGGGAGACAGTGGGATCTTTAGTAGGTGGGGTGTAACTAGAGGAAGTAGGTTACTTGGGGTGGGGTGCCTTTGAAGGTTATACAGAGTCCCTGTCCCCTCCTGTCTCTACTTTCCCTCTACCTAGAAGTAAACAACCTTGTTTCTGCACGCTGCCCATTGCCCAGATGGCTCTGCCTTCACTGGGACCCAGAATTGATAAACTAAAGGACCGTGGGTGGAAATCTCTAAACTGTGAGCTAAAATAAGTCCTTCATTCTTTAAGTTGTTTCCATCAGGTATTTTCTCACACTGACACAAAAATAATCATCACAGTCTGCAAAGCCTGGGACAGCACAGGTGAGAGCCACTGGGCTCCTGGGTCCCCAACGACCTTGGGACATAGCACAGGACAGTTTTCTCCCACTGCGTGGAAACTGCCTTTGTGGAGTCACATCCCAAGTGCTGGTCCTGACGCAGCTCCTGCCATGCAGACGGCTTTATCTTGCTTATGTGGCCTGTGGCCTTTTGTACTGACCAGATGGCGTTCCTCACCCATGTCACTCGTAACACCAGGAAGGGCCACACACCGGGCTTCAGCTCCCAGAGGTCTGGGCAGTGGGAAGCAGATGAGATGCTCAGGAAACTACTCAGAACTTCAGAGAAAGTGTGGATGGCACCAGGTGTGGTGGCGCACGCCCTTAGTCCCAGTGCTCAGGAGACTGAGACAGGGGGATCTTTGTAAATTCAAAGCCAGCTTGGTCTACACAGTGAGTTCCAGGAGAGGAAGGGCTACATAGAGATGCCCTGTCTGCCGGACAGTGGCGCATGCCTTTAAACCCAGCACTTTGGGAGGCAGAGGCAGGTGGATCTCAGTGAGTTCAAGGCCAGCCTGATCTATAAAGCAAGTTCCAGGCCAGCCAGGACTGTTACACAGAGAAACCCTGTTTCAAAAAACAAAACAAAAGCCCTATCTAAAAGAAACAAACAACCAAAAAAAAAAAAAACCCCACCAAAACAACAACAAAACCCAAAACCAAAAAACAAAAAGTAAATAAATAAGAAGAGAAAGGGGAGACAGTGTCATAGCCCCAATTGGCCTGGAACTCACTATGTAGCCCCAGTAGCCTGGAACTCAAGGCAATTCTCCTGCTGCAGCTTCCTGAAGGCCGGGATTACAGACGTGAGCCACCATGCCCAGTTTATATAGTCCTTCAGTGTGACTGGTAGAAGTGTCTTCAGTGCAGCCGAGGGTACCACAGGATGGACGTCAGCACTTGATACATTTGTGTGGCTTCCCTCTGCTACAGAGCAACAGAGACTCTTTGTCTGCTGTTTGTTTCTTCAGACAGGACATCACTGTGTAGCCAAGGCTGGCTTCAAACTTTCTACCCTCCTGCCTCAGCCTCCAGAGCACTGAGATTACAGGTGTGAACCAATGCTCATCCTAGGTGCTATTCTGCACAGACATTTAAGTGCAAGTCCAGGGCCTGAGTGAGTGGCTCCATCTGAGGCTCCGTTGGTGCCATCTGAAGGTGCGTTGATTTGGTGTTGGCCAGGCAGCTGGTACTGTGTGGTGAGCTGCATCCTGGGTGAGAGACTGGACTGTGGACTGGGGTCTCAAAAATTCAAAGTATAGCACAGTGTGGTAGCATTCTGAAATCCTACCACTCAAGAGGATGATCATGAATGTGAGGCCAGCCTGGGCTAAATACTGAGACCTCATCTCAAAGAGGGAAGGATGGAGGAAGGGAGGGAGGGAAGGAGGGGGAGGAGGAGGAGAGGAAGAGGAAGAGGAGGAGGAAGAGGAGGAGGAGGAGGAGGAGGAGGAGGAGGAGGAGGAGGAGGAGGAAGGAAGGACAGATGAAGGAAAGGAAGGACCCACCCTGACCAATGGACCAGCAAGTTGACTCAATGGGTAAAGCTACACGTTGCCAATCCTGAAGGTCTGAGTGGGATCCTGAGGACCCACACAGTGGAAGAGAGAACCATCTACAAGTTGTCCTTTGACCTCTACTCATTCAGTGGTGAGTGCCTCTACCCCACATAAGTAAATAAACTTAATGAAGGTTGTAGAAAGGGAAATGAGGCTGAATGTAGGACCAAGTAAGTGCTTGCAGGCCCAAATGTGTCCACTAGATGGCATCAAAGCTAATAAGATCATCTTCCCAGGCCGACTCCCAAGAAGAGTGAACAAGGTCTGACCCCTCTGCTCCTGGGAAACCTGGCTGAGCCGCATATAGTTCCGAGAGATTGAGACTTGGGGAGTATGGTGGCTGTGGATGGTTACATAGGCTGTGTCCTGGCTAGAGATGGGGCTGGAATGCAGGTTGTGGCACAGACTGCGACATCCCAGGGGAGCTGCAACTTCGTTCTAATTTGCACTGGTTCAGAAGGCGCTCCCACAGAGGAAGAGTGGGAACCTGCAAATCTGGGAGGGGTGGGGAATATGGGCACCGCAGAAAATGCAGGTCCAGCTGGAAGACCCGCCCTGTCAGGTATGAAGACTCAAGGATGATACCACAGATCGCCCTGCCCCAAATGGAATGACTCAGTGGACACCAGACAGGGTACAGGTACCGGAGACGAACATGCTTTGCTTGAAGTCCTCACCCACATAAGGGTCGTGTCTTTGTCCTTATGTATCTAGGAAAGGAACAACAGCAGCAATCACTAACTGCAAAGCCAGCCCGGCTGTTCAGCCACCACCCCCTGCAGGGCCCACATCTGTCCCTCTCCCAACATCTCAGATTCCAAGTACCAGAGACCAGGTTTGCAGAGCCCCAGCTGCAGTTTCAATACATCCTGCACTGTATGCGCTCCCTCCACTCAAAGGACCAGGAAGGAGGGACAGAGAAAAGAAAATGGATGCTGGCCAACTGAAAACAGGTGACAGCGTGTCTCCCAAAGACAGCAGCACCCACTCTTCTTCCTCATGCACTTCTCACAACATGGGGCAGTCGGTCTTCTACAGACCCTGGAGTCAGTTCCCTTCCCTTGGATCTGGGAGCTCGTGACTCAGTTGTGTGTGATGTTTCCTGATGGTGGGGACCCACATCTGAAGTCCATCTACCTGGGAACCCCTGTGCAACTACCAATAACCAGAGAACCCAAGGTCTGGGTGAGGGGCCTGAGAACAGAAAGCAGGACACAGGACTGAGCGCAGGACACAGGACTTCCAGTGACTCCACACTAGCTTTCAGCCATCTGTGCTCACTAAGCAGAGCAGAGATGAGCTCGCCCAGGCCATGCTGCCGCCGATTCATGAGCGAATTATGAATTGTGTTAAGCAACAATTTTTCTTTCTTATTTTTTGGGTGGAAATGGTTTCACAGCAGCTGGTTGGGTTAGTTTTTTGTCAATTTGACAAACTAGAGTCACCCGGAAAGAGGGAACCGCACCTGAGGAATTGCCTCTGACAGACTGACCTGTGGGCATGTCTGTGGGGCATTTTTTTTTTTTTTTGATAGATGGTTGATGTGGGAGGGCTTAGCATGTAGTGCACAGTGTCACCCCTGGGCAGGTGGTCCTGGGTTGTATAAGAAAGCAGGCTGAGCAAGTTACGGAGAGCAAGTCGGGAGGCAGAGGCTCCTCTAATGATCCTGCTTAAGATTCCTGCCTGGCTTCCCTTGATCATGGACTGGGATGCGGACGTGTAAGCCAAACAAACCTTCCCCAAGTTCCTTTCGGTTATGGTGTTTATCATAGCAACAAAGAGCAAACTAGCCCGGAACCCAATAAAACACAAGACCCAAAGTTCCTGGTGGCCAACCATCACTGTTTGCTTGGCACTCGAAGGTTTCCGGGACACCTTGACTTGAGCGAGGGTGTGGTGGCTCACATCCCTGTAATCACAGCTCTCAGGAGGGCGAGGCAGGAACTGTATAACTAGACTGTTTCCACTCCCCCACCCAGAAGACTTTCAGTGCCTACAGTGACAGATCACTAGACCAACTGCACCAGCTGGTCTCAACAAAGCGGGGCTCTCACGTTCCAGGGTGCATCAGAGACACCTGGGGACTTCCACAAGGACAGGTGGTGATGGCAGGCAGGTGTCCTACCCCCAGAGTTTCTGGTTAGGTCAAGGGTGGTGTCTGATAATTTGCATTTCTAACAAGCTTGCCTCTGTTGGCTGGAGCACTAACATCCAGAAGGACCGGTCTCAACGCAATGCTGGGCCTGGCATCTTCAAGTCCCAAATAATTGCTAATCCCAGCATCTTCTCCAGGAGCTGGACCAGCGGGGTGGCTCGGAGCAGAGGACAGCAATGGCCTTTTGTTGTTAATCAAGAAAAAAATCTCGAGCCTCCTTGAAAGGGTGGCTGTTTATAGCAACAAGGCTCAGTCAAGAAGGGCCAGTCCCTGCCCAGTGAGAGCTGGGGTCCCTCCCATTTGTTGAGAGTTGAGAGCAAGCTGAAATGGGCTCCACCCAGTCAGGGGGCCATGCCCAGAAAGGGCAGCTCTGAATGCTTCAAGACCAGCCTCTGGGAAAGGAAACCAGAGGCCGGGGTTTTAATTCCAGAAGCTGCAACCTCTATTTTTGAGTTATGGGGATGAAACCAAGGGCCAGGTACATGCTGGGCACAGGCACCACCATGAGCCACACTCACTAGTCCCAGACTTCCTCTTTTTCTTTGGTTTTGTTGAGACAGGCTGGCCTTGGATTTCTGATCTTCCTGCATCTAGTTCTCAAGTCCTGGGATTACAGGGTTGTGTCACCGGGCCTGGCCCTTGCCTTTATGTGGGCAGGCTGCAGGCTCTGAGTGGCAGGACGTGCCCAGGCCGACCACTGAGAGCAAGATTCCGCCTCGGGCATCTGTGGAATTCCTCCCTCCTGGCTGGAATGCTGCTCCCAAGCAGTTTGTGTTGCTGGCAGCACTTGGTTCTCCTTAATCTACTGTTTCTAGATGCAGTCCAGCGGGACACTGGCCTCACAGATGCAACGCTCTGGTTCAATCCTCTCTCTCTCCAAGGTCTTAAATAGCTGAGGCCTGGCCTTGAACTTCTGATCCTCTTGTCTCCATCTTCCAAGTGCTGGCATTACACATGTGAGATCCCAGGCCCAATTCACGTGGAACTGGGGATCAAACCTGGGGCTTTGTAACTGCTGGGCAATCACTCTACCAATTGAGCCTCACAGGCAGCCCCGACATTTTCATATATACGTATCACTGTACTTTGCTCATATGCCTCATTACCCTCCCTCCTGTGGGTCTCCTTCCTTTCCCAAAGAGCCCGCCTTCATTTTCATGTCCTATATATGCATGCATATGTATTTCTTGTATTTTTTATTGTGAGCCTAACCTTTAATGGCTGAGACATCTCTCTAACTCTACATGCATGCCTATTTCTAAATGCATCTCGGCTATAGCCCAAAATTAAGCCCTGAGGGAGAATTTAAGCAGACCCATCACACACAATGAGATTGAAGCTCATCCAAAACAAACAAAAACAAAAAAGCCCAGGTGGGCAGGCAAGGTGGAATATGCCTTTAGCACTTGGGAAGCTGAGGCAGGCAGAAGATGATCTCTGTGAGTTCAAGGTCAGCCTGGTCTACCAAGTGAGTTCCAGGCCAGCCAGGGCTGTTACATAGAGAAACCCTGTCTCAAAAAACTAAAACAAAATAAAACAACAACAAAAAGATCCTATTGAGTTCAATAGAAAACTTTTGGACCTAATAAACAGCTACAATAAATTGGCAAGATACAAAATCAATAATAATAATAATAATAATAATAATAATATACAGTACCTTCATCTATACCAACAGTCTATATGCAGAGAAAGAAATTAGAAAAAGCATCCCATTCAAAAATAACCCCCAAAATTAAGTATTTAGGAATATAGCTAACCAAATAAGTGGAGGACATCTACAATTCAAATTTCAAAATATGGGACTGGAGAGATGGCTGAGCAGTTAAGAGCACTTGCTGGTCTTGCAGAGGACCTGAGTTCGATTTCCAGCATCCATATCGTGGCTCACAACCATCCACAGGCACACACAAGGTGCACGTACATACATGCAGGCAAAACCTTCATACACATACAAAAATAAAATAAACCTTTAATTAAAAAAACTCCAAAATATTGCAAAAGGAAATCACAGAAGATACTAGATAGAGGCAAGATATAACACGTTCCTGGGTTGCCAGAATATTGTGAAAACGGCTATGCAACTAAGATGAATTATAGACTTACGCAACAGCTGTAAAAATTCTGATGTTATATTTCACAGGTTAAAAAAATCAATTAGAAGAATTCATATGGAACCACAAGGGACTAGAATAGCTAAGGCAATTCTAAGGGGTAAGAACACTGCTGGAGGAATGAATACCTGACCTCAGATCACACTATAGAGCTATATGATAAAGACAGCCTCATGCTTGCATAAAACAGACGAGTAGACCAATGGAACCGAACCGAAGACTCTGAAATAAAATGACAAAGTTATGTCCACTTAATTTTTGATGAAAGAGGCAAAAATCATACACTGAGGGAAAGATAGCGTATTTCACAAATAGTGCTGGCAAACTGGGGTGGAGTTGGATTCTTAGTTTTCACCTTGCAGAAAACTCAGTTCAAAATGGATCAAAGACCTTATTTTAAAACCCAAAGCACTGGAAGTTTTCCAAGCAAACAGGGGATTCCCTATGAGATACTGGGGCAGGCAAGAACCTTTTACATAGAACACCAACAGCCCAGGAACCAACCCCAGCATCGACACAAGGGCCCAGAGGAATAAAGAGTTTCTGCACAACAACACACAGTCAGCAGAGGGACAGCCCACAGGATGGAGAAAATCTTTCCCAGCTTCACTTCCAACACCCGTGTTGGCATGGACAGAATACACGGAGAATTGCAGAAAAAACGTTTGAGACAGGGTCTTACTATGCAGCCTGGGCTAATCTGGAACTATGTAGATCAGGCTGGCCTTGAACTCATGGAGTTCTGCCGGGCTTTGCCTCCTGAGTGCTTGGATTAAAGGTGTGCATCATTATGCCCAGCAAGAATTGCAGAAATTAAACACCAAGAAAATAAAACTGATAATAAACAAATGGAAAAACAAACTGAATGGAAACCCCAAATGGCTAATAACTATTTCAAAAAGCGTTCAGTACCCCTAGTCATCAGGGAAATGCCAACTAAAACTACTTTAAGATATGAATTATCAGGGCTGGAGAGATGGCTTAGCAGTTAAGAGCACATACTGCTCTTCCAGAGGACCCGGGTTCAATTCCCACATAGCAGCTCACAACTGTCTGTAACTACAGTTCCAAGGGACCCTCACACAGACACACACACAGGCAAAACACCAATGCACATTAAAAAAGATTTAAGTATCTCACTCCAGTCAGAATGGCTATCGTCAACAAATCGGACAACAACTGTTGGAGAGGATATGGAGAAGGAGACCCTTATTCATTGTTGGTGGGGTTGAGCCAGGTATGATGGTGCACCCCTTTAATCCCAGTACTCAGGAGGCAGAGGTGGGTGGATCTCTGAGTTTGAGATCAGCCTGGTCTACAGAGTGACTTCCAGGAGAGACAGACCTACACAGAGAAACCACGTCTTGAAAGAAAAAAAAAAAAAGTACAAAGTTTGCTGTCCAGTTTCAATGAGTTTCTGACAGCTAGCATGTGGGAAGGTGACAGCTTCATCCCGACACAGCGGACCCCTTTGGAAGCAATGTGGAAAAAAGCTCATGCCCAGTTTTAGTAAGTTGTTATTGAATGTGACAGAGACTCTGATGCAAGCTGCTCCCAAGCTGATGTGGGAGGCCTGATGACATCCCTGTCCCTAATTCAGCACCTCATTACACATGCCAGGCTGAGGTATGAGTAACAGGGGCAACAGGACGACCCGGTCTGTGGCTCTGTGCAAACCCAGTTATCTTCCACACAGCTCAGCAACCTGGGCAGATCGCACCCCCACTGCCACCTGCGCCAGGCTGGACCCTTTAGTAGCTCACACCTTTCTGTTTTCCCAGTGCCAAAGTCCGCTCTACTTCCTGTTGGAGAAGTGACACTCCTTAGAGGGAGGCCGAACCTTCCTTGTTGGGATTGGAGGAGTCAGTGGTCCTGCAGACGGCAGTCCAGGGGCACTGGTTTCTCTGATCAGTTTATTATAGCAAGGTCCAAAGGGAGAAAAGGGCCCACATGTCCTCCTTCTGCAGCAGGGTTCTGGGAGGTGCTGCTTCCAGGGGAATCTCAACACCCTACTGAGGGGGTGCAAAGGCCAAATGAGGCACCCATTTTTACTATTTTTATTGCTCACTGGCTGCCAAAGGTGTTTTACACATACCTCCTTCAACCTGCCAGGGCTAGCTCTCATTTCCTAGATCACAAGAGGAGGTCACAGGTCAACAGAACAGAATACCCCGTCCCCCCCTCCCCCCCGACACACACCATGTATGGAAACTGTCAGGCTTTGGAGATGGTTTTTCTGTGATCTGTGCTATGTCAGCTGTAGTGGAGATGCAGCTGAACTCTTAAATCATGAGGGCTTTTCAGAAAGTTCAACCAGCTAAGGTAGATTTGTTGTTTTATTTGAGACAGGGTTTCACTGCGTAGGCCTTGCTGACCTGAAATTCACTCTGTAGACCAGGCTGGCCTCGAACTCACAGAGATTCGACTACCTCTGTGTCCCTAGTGCTGGGATTAAAGGTGTGCATCATCACTGCCCGGCTGGATTTTTTTTTTTTTTTTTTTTCTGAGACAGTCTTGCTATGTAGCCCTGGCACTCAGTGTAGCCCAGGCTTGAATTCATGATTCATGATCCTCCTGATGTAGCAGGGATCTGGGTATATGTATGTGTGTGCCACATTGTATGGCCCAAGGCAGGGGTAGGCTTGAACTTCTCAAGGGGGAGCGTCATATTAGTTATATGTATTAACTAATATATATATTTAAACTTTATGTACATACTTGACTGAATGTATGTGGAAGTCAATCTGGGTTCCCTGCAGAACAAAAACAAGGGTTTTTAACTTCTAAGCCATCTCTCTGGCCCTCTTATCCCCCCTTTTTTCCTTCGAGATAGGGTCTCACTCTGTAGCCCAGAGTTTTTGCAACCTTGGTCATGGTGTCTCTTCACAGCAATAGAACATTGACTAGGGAAAAAAAAAAGTTCTCCTTTAACTCCAGTCCAAGGAGACCCAATTTCCTCTTCTGGCCTAAGGGCACCTACACTAAGGCTCACACAACCCCACACACACACACATTAAAAAATAAAATTAAGGCCGGGCAGTGGTAGTGCACACCTTTAATCCCAGCACTCGGGAGGCAGAGGCAGGCGGATCTCTGTGAGTTTGAGGCTAGCCTGGGCTACAGAGTGAGTTCCAGGAAAGGCGCAAAGCTACACAGATAAACCCTGTCTCGAGGAAAAAAAAAAAAAAAAAGAAAGAAATCAAGCTAGGTGGTGGTGCACACCTTTAATCCCAGCACTCTGGAGGTAGAGGCAGGCAGATCTCTGTGAGTTCTGGGACAGCCAGGGGCAGAAACACTGTGTGGTAGTTTGAATGTACTTGACCCCCATCTCATTGGGAGTGGCACTACTAGGAAGTGTGGCTTTGTGAGCCACCATGTGGGTGCTGGGAATTGAACTCAGGACCTCTGGAAGAGCAGTCGGTGTTTTTAACCTCTGAGCCATCTCTCCATGCCCAGAAGTGTGGCTTTGTTGGAGTGGGTCTGTTGTTGGAGGAAGTATGTCACTGTGGGGGTGGGCTTTGAGGTTTCCTATGGTCAGGATACTGGTAGTCCAGTGTCTCATTTAGCTTCCTGTTGCCTGCAATACGTAGAACTCAGCTACTCCTCCAGCACTATGTCTGCTACATGCCACCATGCTCCCCATGATAATGGACTAAACCTCTGAAACTAAGTCGCCACACCCATCTCAACTAAATGTTTTCCTTTATAAGAGTTGCCGTGGTCATGATGTCTCTTCACAGCAATAGAAACTCTAAAACATCCTGTCTTGAAAAACAAAAAACCAAAACAAAAATTAAAAATATATGTAAGTGGACAAACATAAATCTAGCAGTATAGAAACTCATACACATGGAAATAAGCAAAAATCTATACAGGAATAAAAACTAACAACTTAAAAACATCTATACGTGTAGTTGGAAGATTTCCTATGTCCTGTGTGGCCCGTGGTCGGTACAAATCTCTCACTCACAGTCCCACAGCCTTTTATAAAATAATCACACAGAGGCTTAATATTATTTATAACTGCTTGGCCATTAGCTCAGGCTTATTACTGACTAGCTCTTACACTTAAATTAACCCATAATTCTTATTTATATTTAGCCATGTGGCTTATTACCTTTTCTCAGTTCTGCCTTGACATCTTGCTTCCTGTGTCTGGCTGGCGACTCCTAACTCTGTCCTTCCTCTTCCCAGAATTCTCCTTGTCTGCTTATCCCACCTATACTTCCTGCCTGGCTACTGGCCAATCAGCATTTTATTTGTCAACCAATCAGAGCAACACATATTCACAGCATACAGAATGACATCCCACAGCATATGCACACATGCAATATACAGACTAGAATTGGGAAATCTTTTATTTATTTATTTATTTATTTTTTTGGTTTTTCGAGACAGGGTTTCTCCATGTAGCTTTGCGCCTTTCCTGGAACTCACTTGGTAGCCCAGGCTGGCTTCGAACTCACAGAGATCCGCCTGACTCTGCCTCCCGAGTGCTGGGATTAAAGGCGTGTGCCACCACCGCCCGGCGGGAAATCTTTTTAAATTGTTTTTTGTGTGTGGGTGTGTATGTCGGTGCACACGTGCCATAGCTTGAATGTGGGGGTCAGAGGACAATTTGCAGAACTTCTCCTTCCACCCTATGGGTCCTGGAGATTGAACTCAGGTCCTCAAGATTGGTGGCAGGTGCTTCTACCCCCTGAGCCATTTGCCAGCCTTGTAAACTATATATATATTTAGAGATGGTCTATGTAGCCCTGGCTGTCTTAGGATTTGCTATGGAGACCAGTCTGGCCTCAAATCCAGAGATCCACTTGCCTCTGAGTGATGGAATTTAAGGCATGCACCACCAAACCCAGCTTAAACTGAATTAAAGATAATGAAATCATATAAAATTATTCAATTGATGGCTCAGTGACTGAGCTAGCTTATTTTTCTTGCACAGGTCCAGGTCCCCCCAGAGCAGCTCACAACTGTTTGTAACTCAATCCACTTTATCTGACACCATCTTCTGACCTCTGTGGGCACCATGTACACATGGGGTGCACGGGCATACAAGCATGCAAAATACACACACAAATAAAACTGATACATCGAAAAAGAAGTTTGCTTAATTGAAATGGGTAAAGGACACAGGAAATTTTCAGGAGAGGAAATCCAATCAATAAAAGAAATGCTCTATCCTGTTAGTAGTTACCAGGGAAACACACTGGAATTTCATTTTTTTAGAATTAAACTTTATTGTTGTGTGTGTATGTGTATGAGGGCATATACACACTACAGTCCACACGTGGAAATTGGAGGACAACTTTGTAGAATGTGGATATTTCCTTCTACCCTTACATGGAGTTCTGACTCAGCTGGCTCAAACATGCACAGCAAGAGCCTTTACCCGCTGAACCACCTGAAAATTTAAAGTTCCAAATACTTTCCAAGCACTGACGCACAAGTGGAGAAAAATCCATAACTAATCTCACCTGATGGGCTACAGTCAAATGCAGGCAGACTGAATAAACTTATCTTCAGGCTATGAGTATAACATGCATATCAAACATGAATGCCTTTCATGCTCACATTCAGGTCCCAAGACATCTCATAATGTCTATAGAAACATTCCAATATCTGAAAAAGCCTAAAACCAGAAACATTTGTGTTACCAAGCATTTAGGATGTTGGTTATTCGACCTGTATTTAGTATCTGCAAGTTTCCCAAAACAACCTGGACTTTTTTTAGAAGAGATTTATTTTTATTTATGTGTATGTGTATATGTTAACAAGAGTATGCTCACAGGTGTATGGGTGCCCAGGGAGGCCAGAAAATACCCTCATATTCTCTGGAGCTCGAGTTATAGTTGTGAGCAGCCTGATGTGTGTGGGTGCTAGGAACTGAACTCATGTCTTGGAAGAACAGTATAAGCTCTTAACTACTGAGCCACCTCTGCAGCCCCAAGTATGCTTTGAAAGTTAAAAATAATTTTTACATGTATAATCCAATGTGTATGCATTCTTTTCAGAAATAAGGTAAGTGTTTCAATTTGTACGTCTACCACATTTTGACTGCCTACATTCAAAAGGTAATATTCAGCCAGGTGCAGTGGTTCATACCTGTGGTCCCAGAACGAAGGAGGCTGAGGCAGAAGGATCATTGTGAGTTTAAAGCCTGTTTGGGGTACATAGGGAGCTCCAGGCCAGCCTGGACTACAGAGTAAAACCCTGGACAAAAAAAAAGGTGGGGGGGGGGCAGTGTCAATTATACGGCAAAGTCAGCCCCTTAATTTCCTGTACCAAATTAAGTACCTGGTCAAATAATTCAAATAATCAATTCACAGCTCACAAGTGGCATGTGACCTTGTAAAATGGAGGTAGTTTAGTGGACCTATATTTTAGCATAACTGGAAGAGATGGTTAAGTGCTTGGAAACGGCTGGAGTGATGAGATCAAAGCATTTACTCTCAAAAACAAAACAAAACAGACACCCAACTCAGCAAGAAAGTTAAGGATTGCAGGTAAGTATGTAAGATAAAAGTCAACAGGAGCTAGAGATAGCTGAGCAGTTCAGAGCATTGGCCGCTCTTCCAGAGGACCTGGGTTCAATTTCCCGGCATCCACATGGTAACTCAGCTGTCTGTAACTCCAGTTCCAGGGTGTCCCATGCCTCTTCTGGCCTTTGCATGAACTAGGCGTGAACATGGTGCACAGGTATACATCTAGGCAAAATACCCATACACATGAATAAATAAATTAAAAAAGTCTAACACTAGCTGGGTATGGTATTACACATCTATAATCTCAATACTCAGAGGGCATAAGCAGGAGGACTAAGAATTCAAGGCAGCATGAGTTATATAGCAAGTCTGAGGCCAGCCTGGGCCACATAGCAACATCTAATGTTTAATACCAATTCATACACATTTAAAAAAGTTGGTGAATAGAAATGAATTAAAATTTTCTCTACTCCTAATAGATATACTGGCATACATTTTTAGATTGCATGAAAAAAAGCGTGGGAATGAAACAAAGACAGTCTGGGTTGCTGAAGCGTCACATTCTGATCTTCAGTGGACAACTTGCAGCCATCTGGAAGCAGCTGCTTCTCTTCTTCCCTAAGATGAGTGGTTAAGACTCTGAAACACGGCCTCCAAAACAGGCTGCCACCACAACAGCTTCCCTTAACTGTCATTCTTGGGCTTGATTTCAAGGTACACCACACAGCACGGGGACCAAGAGAATCATCTCATTCAGTCTCTCCAAATTCAAAAACAAAAAAGAAAAAAAAAAAAACCAACAAGTCCTGGTACCCTGTACCCAGTGTGGTCTTATGCTCTGTAATCATCCGTCCAATTAGAGGCTACACACCCCAGGAGCCATTATAAAATAGAGTACCTCCCCACGTCACAGCAAAGGCCACACAGGGCAGCTTTGGAAAGTAACTTTATAACCTGATCATCTGCAGGATGAAAAGCCAACACTTCTCGTCAAGTCTGGACAATTTAAAATCCATTATAACTCATAGAGAAAACGAGCTAATCAGAAAGAGTTTGGTATTTTTCAACTAGATAAACAGAAAAGATCATCTAAGGCATTTCTCCTTATTCTGTCTAAATGAAAAAAGACAGTTAAATGCTTCAGGGAACTGTATTAACAGAAACATCAACAAGTTACAGATAAACATTTTAATTGATTAAATATATTACTTTCAAGATCTTTTTGAAATCGTACTTGTACTAATCAACAGCCAAAGGCGATATAAAGAAGTTTAGAACAAACGGTTCAGGTCTGAGCACGTGAAGAGACTGCTATGTAGAGTGACATACACCGCTCCCAAGAACAATATTTTTAGAAGATAATTTCTTAACATGTGCAAGGACAAAACTGTAATCAAAGGCTGAAAGAAATATATATTAGTGCCTGCTTTTTAAAAGTTTATTTTACATTTTAAATACAGTATTTTTTCTCATTAAAAAAAATCCTAACTCTGTGGTTTCTATATATACAGAAGAGCTGCAGGGCAGCCTAACGAATATTCTGGATGTAACAGCATTCGACTACTTCTGAATCAAAATTCAAAAACACAGATTAAGCACTGGTTAGGAGAAAACAATCCAGTTTCTTAACAACCAAAAGAGAACAGAGTTAAATACCTATAAAACCAGGTATTAAAAACAGAAGAAATGCAGCATGTGAAAACCTCAAACAGCCTTGTGTAGTGAACTGTGCACACTCAGCCAGCCAATGGGATCCCTGTGGAAGTGGTCTGTGGTGTCAAAAGGAAGTCTCGGTTTCAGTACAAAGTAACAAGGTGTGCACTATCTCTGTCACTATCTATCTACATTTCCCTCCCTCTGGATACTTAACCACTCACACAATTTAAAATAATCCATGTGGATTTGTTTTCATAAGAAAACCAAAGATGTACCTTTTCCCACCAGTAGGTCGTAATACAGATTAAAGCTGTAACATTTAAGCATGGGTCTATGCATTTCCAATTTTCTCTAGTATGTCTTTCCAAACTGGATCGTGGAGTTTGTGCCCTAATAATACACAGAAAGAAATTTGGACTGTCCCTGGCAGTGATTTTCTATTAGTGCAATGGTACTCCTCAAATGCTCAATTACATTAAAGTGATTTTGCATATTTTAATTCAGTAGGTGCCAATTTGAGTTCATAAAACTCCTGGCTGTATGCTTGTTACAGAAAATAATTTCAATTTGAGATGTTTCACGAAGCTATATCAAAACAAAATCAACTAGTTTTGTTAGCAGTAGTGTGAATGGCAAATGGAAGAAAAGGCCTGAGAGTCTGAGGACCTGGTAGGAAGGATGCTGAGGTGTTCTATGTATCTTGATATGTCAATTATCTACTGAGTTTGAACATTCTAAGTTTAAGATTCTCTCAGAAAATAATTCTTTGTAACATAACTAACTAAACAGCTGTATCCAAAGCAAAAACAACCTGGGTCACTCAGGTAAGACCAAGTTGAGGCCATTTCTTTTTCTACTATAATCCATGAAGTCTTGAGTTTTTAAGTTTCAAACTGTTGAGCTTCATTCAGTCGGAGCTGATGTAGACTACAAGAGAAGCATTCTCAATTAGAGCTGTAACAGCGGGCTCTGGTAGAACACACGGAGCAGACAGCAAGGGACTAACCACCAGCCAGGTCGGGTCAACGCTGGGACGTTTATTTTGGAGACTGAATATTTAACATGTAGCTCACATAACTCCAGTATCCATTAGTGGCTCTGCTGGTCAGCACCCAAGGGCTAGAGGAGTCTTCAGAACTGCTTTTAACCTCAGAGCATCAGTGCTAAGGGTCTCAGGAAATCCTGGTTCCCAGCAAGAGTTCATAAACCATCAGAACAAAATCAAGAAGGTAAACACTGACTCCAATGGGCCACAAAAGTCAAAAGAAATTAAATGTCATCTTCTGCCCAACCTTGGACTCCAGGCTCTGTGACATGGGCTTTATCTAGTGTAATAGACTCTGTAGTAGACTGACTTGGACCTCCACAAAGAGTAGGAGTTGTCAAACTTGAGGAGGTAGACTCCCCTCCCTGGATACTGGTGGCTACCCGCATACACTTCCTCGTGACAGTCCCGCCGGTACACTGGCACAATCTCATCCAGCAGAGGCTTGTTGGCATTCTTTTTGGCTTTCTCTTCAGAAGTGACATTTTCTATGAGGAAGTGACAAAAAACCACACAGGTCAAATGACAGGTCCAGGAGAACCACCTTATTCACCAAGCAATGAAACTTCATTCTCTGTAGTAGAATGACTTGTTAGAATTCTCTTAGTCATCTCCAACTCTGCACGTAGGCATGTATTAGTCACTCATTTCAATGCCCAACCACCACTACGCACAGCTGCTGGACTCTGGGAGCCCAGGGACAAATGTCAAGTAGTGGGAACAACCAGTGCCCCAGCCCTCTGGGTTACTACTGCTCACATTTCCCAGCCTTCTTTTGTCCACTCCATATCCATCCAGTTCCTAACTACTCCTTCTATAAAACAATCTTGCTCATGCAACACAAAGACAATGCTGTGCTGATCTCTTCCACAATGAGGCCGCCTTCATTTTAGAAATGGTGGAGGGAGCCCAGGCGGACTACTGTTTCTGTACATTCTAATATAAAACCCACAGTACAGAGGTATTCAGAGACAGCCACAAATGGAACACGAGTTGTTAGATGTCTTATTAATAAAAACAAACCCGAAGCCAGGTATTGGGGTGAGCGCTGAAAGATCAGAGAAACAGAACCAGCCACAGCTACCTCACCTCGCCAATTCCTCAGCTGACCCTGTTTCCTCAAACTGGAAGCCTCTGTGTCCTCATCTGAATGGGTCTCAGCTGAACTGTGCTGCCCCAAAGCCTAAAAGTTTAACAGCTCTAGTTCCTGGTTTTCACGCCTTATATACCTTTCTGCTTCCTACCATCACTTCCTGGAATTAAATGTGTGAGTCACCATGCCTGGCTGTTTCCAGTGTGGCTTTGAACTCACAGAGATCCAGATGGATCTCTGCCTCCAGAAGGCTAGGAGTAAAGGTGTGAGTGCCACCATTTTCTGGCCTCTATGTCTGTCTAGCAGCTGTTCTGTTCTCTGACCCCAGATAAGTTTATTAAGGTGCACAATATATCGGGGAACACAACATTTCCACTAAGCCTATTTAACACAGAGATGATACAAGTGGATAAAAAAATCAGCTCTGATCACAGACTGTCACTGTTAATAGTTTTCTGGAATACAATGATATCAAGTTAGGGAAGAAACACTTCTAGAAGCTCGTAAGAATGAGATAATTATGCCAAATTGCCTCAGTCTAAGATATTAAACATAAACAATCTCAAAGAAAATAGGTCAAGGGCACTTCAGTATAGAAGATAAAAGACTTTTAGGTTTATAACATGGCAGAGTGAGTCCTGGCAACATCTACTAATTGTATGTGATGGTCACAGCCAGGAATTTTCAAAGTGTGAAAAGCTCTCAAGAGGAATTTAAGGAAATAGGACCAATTATATATCATGTGGCACCTTAAAAAATAAAATAAATAAATAAATACAGATTTACCAGCACCATTATCAACAATGGTTCATTAAGATAAATACATTGGCCGGGCGGTGGTGGCGCACGCCTTTAATCCCAGCACTCGGGAGGCAGAGCCAGGCGGATCTCTGTGAGTTCGAGGCCAGCCTGGTCTCCAAAGCGAGTTCCAGGAAAGGCGCAAAGCTACACAGAGAAACCCTGTCTCGAAAAACCCAAAAAAAAAAAAAAAAAAAAAAAAAAAAGATAAATACATTGGGGGCTGGAGCGATGGTTTAGCTGTTAAGAGCATTGGCTGTTCTTCCAAAGGTCTTGAGTTCAATTCCCAGAAACCACATGGTAGCTCACAACCATCTATAATGGGATCCAATTTCCTCTTCTGGTGTGCAGATGTACACGCAGACAAGGTACTCATATACATTAAACACATGAATAAATGTTTTAAAAAAAAGAAAATACAATGTACAATTTAAGAAGTTAAAAATGCCAGGCAGTGGTGGTGCACACCTTTAATACCAGCACTCAGGAGACAGAGGCAGGTGGATCTCTGTGAGTTTTGAGACCAGCCTGGTCTACAAAGTGAGTTCCAAGACAGCCAGAGGTGTTACATAGAGAAACCCTGTCTTGAAGAAACCAAAACAAAACAAAAAAACCACAAAAACCCAACAACAAAAACAGGGGAAACTGGGAGAAAGGCATATGCTAATGTGTCATCTTTAAAAGTTTTCTGTGAGCTGGGCAGTGGTATTGCACACACCTTTAATCCTGGTACTCGGGAGGCAAAGGCAGGCAGATCTTCTCTGTGAGTTTGAGGCAAGCCTGGTCTTCGGAGTGAATTCTAGGACAGGTTCCAAAACTACAGCGAAACCCTGTCTTGAAGCCCCATCCCCTCAAAAAAAGTTTTCTGTGAATGTAAAATGATACTCAACTTTTTTTAAAAAAGGTAGGAGATCCAGACATAGTGGCTCACACCTGTGGTCCAGCACAAGGGAAACTGAGGCAGGCCTGGTCTACAAAGTGAGTTCCAGGAATGGTATATGGTAGGCAATACCATTGTCCCGTTGAGGGACACACAGGAGAGCTAAGGTCAAGGACCTCAGCTCTCTTTTACCAGCTCTTTTCTTATAACCTTAAAATGTCCTTTATTTCAATTTTCAAATAAAGTCCTTTGTTAACAAGAATTCTTACGTGCTCTTTCCAGTGTTTTCAAAATGGGGTATGGTGGCATTCCACTGCTAGTTCCAGCTACTAAGAATGCTGAGGTAGAGGACTGGTTGAGTCCACCAGTTCAGGAAAAGCTTGGGCAACAAAGCAAGATCTTGTCTCAAAAACAAACAAAATATACTACAACAAATTTCAAAGTGATTTCCTATATTTAGCTTGTCAATACACAAGGCTATAAGTAAAACAACACCCAGAAAGTAGTAAAATAACACACTGCCAATCAGATTGTCCTGGCACTTAGAGAAATTCATGCTCAGGGCCTTCTTTGTGAGAGACTGGCCTTTCTCAGAGCCTTTCCAGTCAACATCCCACTACTGAACAGAGTATCCCTGTCCATGAAGTGTTCAGCAGGAAGTCTAAAGTGACAAAGACATCACACACACAACTCAGTAGCTACTGAATATGGACCAAAGCCTTACCCTCCTCCTCCTCCTCCTCGTCACTGGACTCACTGACATGCACACTGACAGCGGCGTTGGGAGAGTCTGTCCATTCAAAGTAAACCCCAAACCCAATGTCATAACTGTCTGTCGCAAATTCCCAAAAAAGGTATGAGCCTTCTTCATGAGTGGGGACTCGAACGGTGACTACTTCTCCTCGGCGTACTGTAATCACAGAATCTGCATCCTGCCGAATCTTCTCTTTAAAGTCTTTGATCTGTGGTCTTGTCCACATGGATGGAGCTGCAATCACTGGAAGAGATTCTAAAGGCAACAGGATTTACAAAAGCTGAAGAAAAAAGGTTCGTCCCCTGCAGAGAACATCTACACAAGGCTACCTCTGTTCTGACACCAATGGCAGATAGCTCAGACCAAGGATGGAGGGGAATAGAAACACCCCTCAGGTTATATTATCCAAGAAGGTCACAGGTACTGAGAGGTCATCATATCCCTTCAATAAAATGGAATCCACAATCTTACAGGCGATTTTTCCTAACACTCTGCTTTCATATCATTCTATCTGTTGAAAAGTCTTAATCTCCAAGCATCCTGAGCTTCTAAGGGCCTTTCTGAAAAGAGCTAAGTAAGAGAAAAAGAAAATCCTGGGCAGTATCAGAACCACATGGAAAGGACGAACGTCTTGTTACTGAGCAATGAGCACATGTACTGTAGCACTCAGCAGGCTTTCAGTTAAGTCAGATGTACTAACAAAAAGATTTCCTCCCATTTGCAAACCCAGGTAAGGCTGGGATGTAGTTTAACTGCAAGTGTTTACCTGGCACTCACATCCTGGGTTCAATCACTAGCACTACATAAACTAAGATCTAGAGTTCAAAGTCATCTTCAGCTACATGGTGAGTTTAAAGCCACCTTAAGCTGTCTCAAAACAAAACAACAGTTGTGGTGGCGCATGCCTTTAATTCCAGCACCCACTGTGGCAGCAGAGGCAGACAGATCTGAGTTGGAGGCCAGCCAGGGCTACACAGTGAGATCCTGTCTCAAAAAAGGGCCACTGAGATGCCTCAGTGGTAAAGACACTTGCCACCAAGCTTGATAGCTTGGTTACTCATCAGAATCCACATGGTAGAGGGAGAGAACAAAATTTGGTAAGTTCTCTTCTGACCTCTGTGTGCACACATACATAAGACTCTTGGTAAGACCAAAGAAGGTCTTTTCTGAAGCTATTTCTCTGTTACTTGCTCTAAAAAGTCAAGGAAGAGCAGAATGGGTTTCAGGAATCTTCCTTGTTCTAAGTGTGCTTATATCCAGCATGGCACTCAGAGGCTGAAGTGAAAAAACAACACAACACAACAAAAACCACTTGAATCCCCCCCCCCCCCCCCCCCCCCGGCCCCCCTGCTTAAAATTAAAATCAGGAAAATTATACTTCAAAGAAACAAATGGTTACAGAATAATTCACAAAAATAGAAGCTGTAATTGATGAGTATGACAGATGTCTAAAGTAACAAATTTCTGTCAGGGTAACAGGCATGTCCCACCACACCCAGTTTTATGTGGTGCTTCAAACTGACCCAGGGCTTTGGGAATGTTAAGCAACAATCCCTAGCCCTGATTTCTGTCTGTGTCAACAGAAGCATCAGATTCAAAGAGTAAAGGTGTGTTGGACTCCCACCCACCTAAGTGCTCTCAAAGCTCGTCAGCTTGTCTTCCTGATTCCCGCTTTTCATGAGGTCTACAGAATGGTATCTGGACGGACAAACACATATGCTAATAAACTCTACCTTTTGGTCCATTTTCCAAGGCTTCTTCTGCCACTTCTGGCTCACTTTCCTTTTCAGAACTGACAGTGTGGGTTTTGGCCTGCCCATTAACTGACACCATGTCACTCGCTCCAGCTGCATTCACCTTTGATGATGTAGGCAAGGAAGCCCCGGCCACTACCACTTCCTGCTGCTTCTGTAATGCTGCCTACAAATTGAGAAGAAGTGAAGATAACTCTCGTCAGAAAGGCTAACATTTACCTAGGAGTGAAGTCTGACGGCATGCATTGGCTCTACACTAAAGCATTCTAAGAAACTTGATCCACGTTTGCCAGTTTTTATCATTTCTGTAATAAATATTACTATAATACCAACTGATAGCTAAACATGATTAAACTATCAATCTCAGATAAAATTACTAAAGGCAAAATTAAGTATAATAACATGCCGCTGCCTTCCAAGTGTTGAGATTAAGGGCATGCCACTATGCCCAGCAGTGATATATATTCTTAAAATTGAGTAGAAGAAAATGTTTATTTATGTTTTAATAAAATTTAACTATGCCGGGCAGTGGTGGCGCACACCTTTAATCCCAGCACTCCGGAGGCAGAGGCAGGCAGATCTCTGTGAATTCGAGGCCAGCCTGGGCTACAGAGTGAGATCCAGGACAGGCACCAAAGCTACACAGAGAAACCCTGTCTCGAAAAAAACAAAAATAAAATAAAATAAAATAAAATTCAACTATATGCAGAGTATGATGGCACATGCCATTAATCCCAGCACTCAGGAGCCAGAGTGAGACAGATCTCTGTGAGTCTGAGGCCAGTCTGGTCTACATAATGAGTGCCAGCCAACAAGGGATACAACTGAAAGCCTGTCCTTCAAACTACAAAACTAGATATGCTAAGTATGCTTGTACCCAGCACACCACTCAGAGGCCGAAGTGGGGAAAAAAAAACCACTTGAACCCCCTCATTTTCACCTTCAACTGCTGAAAATTAAAATTAAGAAAATTATACTTCAGAAGATTCACAAAAACAGAAGCTCTAATTGGTGAATACAACAGTTGTCTAAAGTAATAAACCAAACCCTCATATGGACAACTATTCTACTATGGATAGAAATAAATATTCACAGAAAGATTACAATCACAAATTTAAAAATATTTTTAAAATTTAGGTTTTAGGGTGTTAGAGACCAAACCCAGAGCCTAATATTAGCCTTAGTAGGTGCTCATCTACTGAATCATACCCTCAGGCCCTAACTAAAATTTAACAAAACTATCAATCATACTGTAAAAAAAAAAAAAAAACCACTGGTCTAAAATCTAAGGGTCACAATAGTGAAGTTAGAGGTCAAAGTGTGTTCTCATTTAACATTTTATACTGGGCTGGGTACAATGGTACACGCCCACAATCCCAGCACATAGGAGCCTGTGGCAGCAGGATCTTGAGCTTGAAGCTAGACTGATCTACATATCAGGCGGAGAAAGAGGAAGTACAATGAACAGACATTTGTGAGGTTCACTGGTGTGGGCCAGTAACTCCAGACAGAAGGCTGAGGCAGGAAGACTGCAGTACAAGAACAGGCTGAGATACGGAATGAGTTCTATGCCAACCAGGGCTACTTAGTGAGAGTCTGTCTCAAAGTGTACCGAGGGCTGGGAATACAGCGCTCAGTGCCACAGCACTTGCCTAGCACTCGGCTTTTTAAACTGTTACTAATCCACAACTGAATGTTGGGGGGTGTCCACAAAAAATCTGGCAACAGTACCATGTTTCCGAATGCACAGGACTACAAATTCATTCAAAATCAAAGTATAATAAAACTGAAGTGTTTCCAGCAGTGCTCAACTCTGCTGCATCAAGGTAACTTCCACACTGCCTTGGTTCTCAACATAAAACACATGCGCTTTGCCCATGGCTGTCATGACATACAATACCAATGAAAGCTGCCTGATACACCTTGGCTCAAACTCAAGATTATTTTATGTTATAAATTACAGTTTATTGCACATAAAGTTTTCTGTACTTAAATAAAATGGCTTATTTATGGAAAACAAAGACATAATACTTCCTGCTGTCGTTCCTCAGCATGTATACTATCAAACTAGTATGTATTTAGATTGTAAGAGCTGGAGAGATGGTTTGGTGGCTAATAGTACTGACTACTCTTACAAAAGACTCAGGTTCAGTTCCCAGCATTCACATGGTGACTCACAACCATCCACAACTTAATTCCAGGGTTCTGATGACCTCTTCTGGTATATGCAGGAACCAGGCACGTACACATGCATAGATATACATTCAGGTAAAACACCCATACACATAAAATAAATAAATCTTCCAGAAAAAAAATTTCCTGAGGGCTGGCAAGATGACTAACCATACAAGTTAGTTTTGCCAACTTGATAAAATCTAGAATCTGCTAGGAAGGAGGTCTCAATGAAACACTGTTTATATTGGATTGGCCTGTGGAAATGTCTGTGAGACGCTGTCTATTTTATCAAAGGATGTGACCCAGTGCATTGTGGGAAGCACTACTCCCCAGGCAAGGGATCCTGAACTGTGTGAGTGGGAAAACCCAGCTGAAAGCAATATCTTTTTTTTTAAAAGATTAATTTATTATTTTATGTATATGGTGCTCTATCTGCATGTACATCTGCATGCCAAAAGAGAGCAACAGATCCCATTATAGATGGCTGTGAGCCACCAAGTGATTGCTGGGAATTAAACTCAAGACCTCTGGAACAGCAGCCAATGCTCTTAAGCACTGAGCCAACCATCTCTGGGGCCTGAAGCAACATCTGCCTACTCACCGCTCTCTGCTCTTAACTGTGGAAGTGATGTGAGCAGCTGTCTCAAGCTCCTGCCAGCCACTGTGACTTTCCCAAAGTGATGGACTCTAACCTGGAATTGTGAGCTAAAATAAACCCTTTCTCTCCTAAATTAAACCTTGTCAGGCTGTTTTATCACAACAGCAGACATGAATCTAGGGTAACAAATAAGGGTGCTTGCTGCCAAGCTGGCTGACCTAAATTTGATCTCTGGAACCAACCAACCCACATGATAGAGAAAACTGGCTCCGGCAGGTTCTTCTCTGTCCCCTTTATACACACAGATAAAATAAGTAACATTTTAAAAAATGTCCTGAGTCAAAATGGCAGAGTTAGCTGAGTGTGGTGGCGCACACCTTTAATCCCAGCACTTAGGAGGCAGAGGCAGGTGCATCTCTGTGAGTTTGAGGCCAGCCTGGACTACCAAGTGAGTTCTAGGACGGCTAGGGCTACAAAGAGAAACCCTGTCTCAAAAAACAAAAACAAACAATAAAAGGGGGAGAGTTAACAACACCTTTAACCTAAGAACACCTATGTAAGGATATTTCCAAACCAAGATGGGAGCAGCTATCAATGTTACTTTAAAACCAGTTCCAGGCCAGCCTGGTCTACAAAGCGAGTTCCAGGACAGCCAGAGATGCTACACAGAGAAACCTTGTCTTGAAAAACAAAAACAGCAACAAAAAACAAAAAACAACAAAACCTATTAAGTCAGCATGGCATGGTGGTGCACACCTTTAATCCCAGCACTGGGGAAGCAGAGTAGGTAAATTTCTGAGTTCCAGGCCAGCCTGGTCTACAGTGAGTTCAATAGAGCTGGGGCTATGCAGAGAAACACTATCTCAAAAACAAAACAAAACAAACAAAAACCCTATTAAGTAATTTTTGTCTTTTAAAAAAAGGTGTATTTCATTTTTAACTGTATGTATGTATGTGTGTATGTACATGGATGCCTGCAGAGGTCCAAGATAGGGTGTTGGATCCCCTGGATCTGGAGTTACAGGCAGTTTGTGAGCCTCCTGATCTAGGAACTGGGAACTACAAAATCAGTACATGCTGTCATCCAGTGAGCCATTTCTCTAGCTCCTATTAACTTCTGGAGGACTTAAATGTGAATCACAAATCCACGCAGAAAGATGTACAAACAGTGACGGCCTGCGCATGCAGTCCGGCACTCACTCCCCAACACAGTGTGCTGACCTAAGCCGGGAAGGAAGCCCAGTACTCTAGAGGTGGAGGCAGGAATATAAGACATTCAATGTCACTCTTGCATGCACAGTAAATCTGGGGCAAGCCTAGGCTACATGAGACCCAATTTCAACTAGAGGTATGCAAATCATTAATTATACAGCTTAATCCATTTTCATATATCAAACATATCTATGTAACCATCACCGAGAATAAGAAATTACTTATACCCCAGAATCCTCTCTAGTTCCTTCCTCTAGACACCGTCTCTAACAGTGTTTTCAGATTCAATAGCTGTAGATACGCTTTGTCTACTTTTAAACCATATATAAATCATTGTATAATATGTGCTGTAAGAAAAAACAAGTCTAACTTTTCCTTTAAAAAAAGGCGGGGGGGGGGGGGGGGGAATGGCTGGGTAGTGGTGGCTCACACCTTTAATCCCAGCCCTCTGGAGGCAGAGATAGGTGATCTCTCAGAGTTCGAGAAAACCTGTCTCAAAAAAACAAAACAAAAATTTTTTTTTCATTAAATAAAAAGGCAGGGTTCCACTATGCAACCGTGGCTGGCCTGAAACTCAGAGACCCACCTGCGTTTGCCTCTTGAGTGCTGGGTTTAAAGACAGGCATCACCATGTCTGGCCCCTCAATACTAATTTTGTAAGGCCTATCTATAAGGGTCACAAATAAGTGTATTTTGTTATTATTGCTATAGGATATTGCACTGTGAAAATATAAAATTTACCCATACAACTAGTCATTGGCATTTGGGAATGTATGTGGGGAGCAGATAAAGTCCTGAATGACTGTGGTGCTGGTTTTGCTGTGTGCAGTAAATGTAGTGACTTTCCATGCTGCTGCTGGAGCGTCTCCATCTGAGTGCATAGCACTCAATCCCAGCTTAACGTTACTTATGTGGGTCACTTCTTCATTCCCATACCCTAGTCAGGTCAAGGCCAGAGCAATGCAGTTGACAGCATAAGTACTTTTTAAACACTTGGCCTCTGCCAGGAGGCCAAGGACTGATATTACTCTTTTAACAAAAACATGAAATCATAAGTAAGTATGTTTACAGGATTACCAAGAGAGACATGTATGCTGGCCTATCTGTACATGCAATCACATAAGAAATCATTTCTAAAGGAAAATTACCTCTCTTTGCTACTATATAAAACATGGTATCTTTTCGTGTGTGTGTTTTTCAAGACAGAGTTTCTCTGTGTAGCCCTGGCTGTCTTGGAACTCGCTCGTAGATCAGGCTGGCCTCAAACTCAAGGAAATCCACTTGCCTCTGCTGCCTGAGTGTTGGGATTAAAGGTGTGTGACATAATCACCCAGCCAAAACACAAGTTTTTTTTTTTTTGTTTTTGTTTTTTTTTTTTTTTTTTCCAAGACAGGGTTTCTCCATGTTTTGGTGCCTGTCCTGGATCTCCCTCTATAGACCAGGCTGGCCTTGAACTCAGAGATCCATCTGGCTCTGCCTCCCGAGTGCTGGGATTAAAGGCGTGCACCACCACTGCCCAACACAAGATTTTAAAATATATTCTAAGGCTTAGATTCTAAATCACTTGCAAGGTTAGTTAAAAAAAAAAAAAAAAAAAAAGCACCAACTATTAGAAAAGTACATACAACCAAAACAAGTCAATACATTCAAAACATTACAGGATGGTGGAGGACGAGAAGGCATTCTTGGAGCTAATCATTTCTTGAAATTCTACAGTAAAATCAATAAACTCCCTTCTCTGGATCCCACGGCCTAGAACGTTCTTCTAATAGATACAGTAGGCTGCAATTATTTATGTAGCACTCCCCCCCATCCATCCATCCATCCATCCATCCATCCATCCATCCATCCATCCATCCATCTATCTATACACACACACACACACACACACACACACACACACACACACACACACACGCACGCTTTGAGAGAAGTGTTCAAAAGGACAGGAAGATCTAGGTTTGGTAGTGCATGTTTTGTAATCCCAGCCCCTGGGGGTTAAGGTTTGAGTTTCAGCCTCAGCTACACAAAATCCTGCCTTAAAAACAAAAGCAGAAAGGTACAGCAACAACACAGCAGAGAGAGCAGACGCCAGCAGAGCAGTTCATAAAGGCTACCTAATCCTTTAGAGTAGTGAAGTTCCTTCTTCCTTCCTCTTATGTAAAATTCATTAGTAAGTTAGAAAAGAACCTGAGTGGTAACGAAGCTGTGAGGCGGAATTCTCAGGCAGCCTACTGTACCTATCTATCCCCAGAAGCAACCAATTAGAGTTTGATCACACCAATTCTGAGACTTCTAATTCCATTTCTTGGATTTATCCTACCAGCATGACTTCTTCCTCATAAAGTGATAGCAGTCTATGAACATGAAGTATAGAACAGCAATCTTATTATCTCACTGCCTATTAACTAACCAAGAGTAGGGGTGGGTGGTAAAATACTAAAGCAGAAACAGGCTATAGACGGCAGCAAAGCATCTCTAAAAATGATGTTACTAAACTGTGGTTTAGTATCTTTCTGATCCTCTCATGGGTTATACTGAACCTACAGGTTTTTTAACATCTCACTGATTTCTAAAACTAGGGGAGAGAAGTTATTTCATTTAAAAATGTTCTACCTTTCTAAAAATTATTTATTATTATATAATGAATAAATGTGTGTATGCTGATTTTGTTTGTCAAAAGTCTCACAGTCCAATATGGTAAACATTTATAAATCAATTAATTGACCTTTCTATACCCCTCCTCCACCTCTCTCCCTTTTCCACTTGGAGATAGGGTCCTTCTAAAGCTGCCCAGACTAGTCTGAACTCTCAGCACCTGGGCAGTTGGTATTACAGGTTTATACCACCAGGTCTAGCTATTATCTTCTCTTCCCTTTATAATCCTGTGAGGTCAGGAACCTTGATCTTGGGTCTCAGTTTCACAGAACTTGAGAAAAAGCAGGTAATCATAGCAATAGTAGCATGTCAGAAAATCAAACGATAATGGCAGAATCAGGACAGAATCCAAGTACCATGTCTTTCACTTAAACCGCCTTCTATAGTTTTGGTTGTGAGCCTAGCCTTTAACAGCTGAGCCATCTCTCCAGTACAAGCTATCTAAATGATGAAGCAAATATTCAGGAATAGGATGCTAGAGAAGGAGTATATGCTGTCATGAGTTCTATGGAGTCCATCCCTTTAAAGCTGTCTCACCCTCACACTGCATGTTCTGCTGAAGGATGTTCTTACACTAAGGCTAGCTACCCAGGTCCTCATAATTACAGGGCACTACTAATCCATACCAGACTCACTGTTATGACACTAGACTTATACAACTCCCACACAACAATATACACATAAAAATCATTATAATATAAAGGTACATCCTCTGAGATTCAAGAGCCTGTATTTTCTCTCGTAACTGCTAGTACAATGCTAATAGACTGCCTAAAAGATCAGCTAAAGAGTTACTTTATACCTTAGAGGCTAGCTGATGCAAAATTCATCCCCAACTGTTAGGAAAGAAACTGGGTTCCATGGAAACACAACACCTTCTCTAAAGCTGCTGTCATACCTGTTGCTGTGCAAGCTGAACTTGATACAACTGTTGCATGTACTGCTGATAGTGCTGCTCCTGCAGCTGGCGGATGAGAATCTGCTGCTGTTCGTAGTTCCCTGGATACTGCTGGGCTGCGTACTGCTGGAATTGCACGGCAGTCTGCGAGTTTAAAGCTGCCATTATCTGCTGCCTAAAAACATTAATAAATACATGCCAGTCTAACGACAGGAGACTGTTCATGACAAAATGAAATGTCCTGTTCATTCTTACAGTTTAGAACTTAAAAGTGACTAAACTAATAAAGCTGAACAAAACCATGTGTTCCAGGCCCAGAATATTTAAGGAAAAAACTGACCTCTAATTTTTTACTTAGGTTTTTCAAGAAAAATTGGAATAGAGAATACTAAGCACATCACCACCGTCAACATCATCATTAATTAGTAACACTTACTGTGCTTTTTTGATGTGCCCCGCAATGTTTAAAGCATTTACACGTACCAACCCACTTAGTCTCTGATGACACTGTGAGGTTGTTTAGCAACTGCCCAAGATTTGACTGCAGCCAGATTCGAGAGTCAGGACTCAAATCTAGCTGGTCTGACTCCAGAAACCGTACCCATTCACCATGATGCTGTAAGATGACTGACTGCCATTTGGGCACAGATGGGTGTTTGACTATGACTATGGCTTCTCTACCTAAACAGCCCAGAACAGCACAAGGCAGGTGAATAGCTAACTGATGTTAGAGGCACTTGACTTAAAGGTGCCTTTATTAAGAAGTATGAAGATAGTAAGAGCAGGGCATGCTGCTTGGTTTAGTGATCTCTCTCTTCCTCCCTCCCTCCCTCTCTCCATGGGGTATATTATATAGAGCCCAGGCTGGCCCCAACTCAGCCTCTGAAGTGCTGGATCAAAGCTGTATACCGCTGCACCTTGTTTGAAGAACACCAGTTTCTACTGAATTATTACAATTCTCTTTATTTTCTTTTAGAGAAAACTACATGTTTCAAACCTGTTATGTGACCACTTACGAAAGACTTCAAGTCTATTTATTAAGAAATAAACAGATAAATAAAGCAAAAACTTCAGAAACCGACTAACAACTAACACTGGGTCACCTTAGGTGTTCAACTCGAAATCCAAAAGAGAATGGCTTTAAAAACCTCACTCCGCAGTAGAACAAGGCCATGGATCACTTTGAGGCTAGTTACCATGGAAGGTTTTCCGAGAAACTGCTGGAAACAGTGAGGAGAACTCATTGTACCTCAAGTGTCCTGGCTTACCTTTGCTGCCATGCCATCCCTGGATCCAGACCTCCTTTTCTGTGTTTACCTTTGTGTCTACAGCTGTCCTTTGAAAGCCAGGCCTTTCTGAGACAGCTGCTCTCAGCCTTTGCTGAATATAGAAACTTCAGCTCCCACGTCCTGTACTGGAGCTGGGAATGGCTATCTGGTACACATGGGTTAGCCAGGCTCTAGGTCCTCACAATGTTTATCTAGCCAGCCTCTCAGATACACAAAAAATAGATGACACAGCCCCTAGGTAAGACAGCCTTGTAAAGACGAAGAACAGAAACCGCAGAGAGCACTGAAGACTAAGAAGACTAGCGGTCCTGAGGACTTAGCGACATCGGACTCAAGACAGAGCAACTGGGCGACCTCAATCGTTGCTTCTAGTCTTCAGGTTTACAAGCTAACCCCGAATTTCTTCAGCTCATTACTCTTTGGTAAAAAACAAAAGTCACTGCTAAAAATGAAAAGGAGTAGCCAGGCGCTGGTGGCACACGCCTTTAATCCCAGCACTCAGGAGCCAGAGCCAGGCAGATCTCTGAGTTCGAGGCCAGCCTGGGCTACAGAGCGAGATCTAGGACAGGCACCAAAACTACACGTAGAAACCCTGTCTCGAAAAACCAAAAGAAAAGGAGCTGACGGGTTCTCTCCCAGGCACATGGTCACAGGGGCATTCTAAGGCACACAACTCACTTCTGCTGCTCCAGCCGAAGCCTCTCCTCCTCCATCCGCCTCCTCTCCTCTTCCTCCCGTCGAAGCCTCTCCTCCTCTTCCCGCTTCCGTTTCTCTTCTTCCTTCTGCAGACGCTCCCGCTCTTCCTCTTCACGCTGCCTTCGCTCCTCCTCCGCCTTTCTATAAGGGACAGACAGAGCAAAGAGAATGAACTCTGCAGTCAATCTTATTTTTAAATCACTTAAATTTCACTTCCCAGTGAAAAATAAGACAAAAATCTATTCAGAGAATAGCAATCTGTTAAAAGTTCAAACACATAAACTTCCATGTAGTAGAAACTTAAAATATGGAGTCAATCTCACAACATACATGAGTATATCAAGAATAATTATTAGATGGGTGCTTTCATAGTCTTTAATGACAAAATAAATAAAAGTAAGCAAGAATCAAAAAAGGCAACTTTTAAAGACATTACATCTGATTCAACAACGTACTATAATATATAAATCAACTCTTATATTATTTCATTTTCATTAAGTATCAAGTCTTAGTCTGGCATGGTGGCTCTCAGCACTGGGGAGGCAGAGGCAAGCACATCTCTGTGTTCTAAGCTAACCAGAGATACATAGTGAAATCCCTTTAAAAATGGGATTGGGCCGTGGTACCTTTAATCCTAGTGCTTGGGAGGCAGAGAAAGTCAATCTCTGAGTTTGAGCCCAGCCTCAGAGTGAGTTCTAGGACAACAAAAGCTACACACAGCTTAGAAACCCTGCTTTAAAAAAAAAAGAAAGAGGCCGGGCGGTGGTGGCGCACGCCTTTAATCCCAGCACTCGGGAGGCAGAGCCAGGCGTATCTCTGTGAGTTCGAGGCCAGCCTGGGCTACCAAGTGAGTCCCAGGAAAGGCGCAAAGCTACACAGAGAAACCCTGTCTCGAAAAACCAAAAAAAAAAAAAAAAAAAAAAAAGAAAGAAAAAGAAAGAAAAAGAGATGGGGCGGGGTGGGCTAGAGAGATGGCTCTGCAGTTAGGAGCATATACTGCTCTTTTAAGAGACCAGAATCCGGTTCCCAGCATCCACATGATGGCTCACAACCATCTCTAACTCCAGTCCCAGGTGTTCCAATGCTGTTTTCTGGCTTCTGAGGATACTGCACACACAAAGACAATGCAGGCAAAATACACATACGCATAAAATAAATAAAATTAAAAAAAAAAAAAAACAACCCGAAACAAAACGTCTTACTTTGATTATCTATGACATATAATTTATGTCACTGGGTTTGTTTGTTTCAGGCAAGGTGTCATGATGTAGCCCTCCTGGCTTGGAACTTGCTATGCAGACCAGACTGGTCCTGAATTTTGAGTAATCTTCTGCCTCTGCCTTCCAAATACCAGATTACAGAGCATGCGCCATCCAGCACAGCACTTTTATAATTTACTCATTGTCGGGCTATTTTTCTTTTAATTTTTTAGTTTACTTTTTACTTTTTATTTTATGTGTTTATTTTATGTATTTTGCTTATATGTATATCCAGGCGAACCACATGTGTGCCTGGCACTCACAGACGCCAAGAGAGGGTGGAACTGGAGTTATAGATAGTTGTCAGTCTCCTCCACATGGGTGCTGAGAATCAAACCCAGGACCTCTGGAAGAGCAGTTAATTCTCTTGACCACTGAACCATCTCTCTAGCCCCCTAAATGGTTATTTCTAACCTAGGATAAACAGGAAATCAGAGGCCCAGCTATTTCTAAAGTATATCAATCAGTACAGTTTACTGTACTGATTTCATTACCGAAGACACTCAGACAATCAAAGTTGTTAAAAAAACAAAACAACAACAACAACAACAAAACCCTCAAAATAACAGGGGTAGGGGCACAAGACAGCTGTGTGCCACCACACCAAGCTAAGATCTAATTCATAACAACAGAGAATCTCAGAAACATAAACAGTGACCTCAGCAGCATCTACTCCAAATGCTAGAAATAACGAATAAGCTATCTAGGATCCAAAGCCAACACATGTCTGTGTAAACCCTCCACAGAGCACAGTTAAAAACCATAAAATGGAATAGGAACACTCCAGAAGACAGAAGCAAATGGTATGTCAGACCAGAAAATAGGGAGGAAGGAGTGGATGAATTCATGGTTGAGCTTGTTCAAAAGCTTATTGCAGTGAGACAAAAGTAGCCAGGGGTGGTAGTCCACAGGTGTAATCCCAGCACTCAAGAGGCCAGTCTGGGCTACACAGCAAGACTCTGCCTCGAAGGAAAAAGCAGAGAATGCTGCTGTAGATGGGGTTCATTTTAACAGAAGGAAGCAGCCCCTTTCCTTCAAACTTAGATGAAAACCTGCTCACATCAGAGTTCTGAAAACCTGCCCCAAGAAGCGGAAGTGAGGAAGAAAAGAAAGATGTCTGCTCTAGAACAGATAGATACTCCACACAGCAAAAGCAGCAGTGCACAATGGCCCACTACCATGCACGCCCTGTAACATCACCTTCTTTTCTCTTCTTCCTCCTTCTCTATTCTGTGGGAAGCAACATACGCTGAAAGGAGAGGACAACACCTATTTAGAAGCTTCACAAACTCTACCATGGCATCCTCTTTGGACATGTTTCCCAGGGCCGCCCATTCTCTCCTGCAAAGAATAAAAAGAACAGTTACCTTCCCTTAGCAAAATGAGAATCTATTTAATTAAACCTACATGAAAAATACTCAACTACAATTACTAGAAGCAAAAAGTTTAGAATGTCAAGTTTCAACAAACCTATACCAATATATTAAGATGCCATAAACATTCCAAAATACAAATGCATTTTGATTATTCACACTTGTCAAAAAGCAACCTATAGTTTATTTATATATTTTAGCCTGAACCGAACAAAACCACTCCATTTTCTGGCACAATTATGTATGTCTCAATAAGGGAGTCAATCGTATGTATTTTACAGTTTTATGCTGATGGGAGTTTGGCCTACATGTTTACCTGTGCACCACTCACAGGCTTGGTGCCCTTGGAGGACAGAAGGGGGCCTCAGACACCCTGAAACTGGAAGTAGAGATGGTTTGATTCTTAACAGCTCTTAACAACTGAGCCATCTCTCCAGCCCTAGTATAGTAGTACATGTTTCAAATCTCTGTCTTCAATATTATTTAGGAAGAGTCCGATGAAACTGTACTTGTCTTATGTTCATAAGCAGGTAAGTAAACTTCTTCCATTATGAGCAAAATCAATGTCTCATTTGCTATGCTACCCTAAGAAGTTAACTATTTACACCTTAAGCAATCCACATCATGCCTCTTTCTAACATCATTATTAAATTTACTAAATAAGAAAACACTTGTTACCTCCTATCATTCCCCAACACATCGAAGAATCCAACCTCAGGGGAAGTGTCTGGGTTATACGGGCCCAGGAGAACCTGCTTATGCAGTGCCACAAACTTCAGTTTCTCTTCGTAAGTTGGATGAAAAGCTTTGCCATCTTTTACTGAAAGAGGAGAAAGTTAAAGAAAATAATTGGTATTGGCAAAATACACATTTTCAGCACTGGAAAGGTATTGAAGTTTGCTATTGAGTCAATAACTGCCTGTTATGTAAAATGGAAAAAAAAATTAAAAAAAAACCCAACTACCTATAACAGATAAAAGCAGTATATTAAGACTGTTATTTTATATACTACATTTTAATAGTCGGGGCCTAAAATAGAAATCCTTTATAGAAGATTTTCTCTTCTTCCTCCCCACTTCATTTTTTTCTGTAAGTCAGGTCTTACTAATATAGCCCAGGGTGGTTTCTAGCTCTTCATGCAGCCCAAGCAGGCCTCAAACTCAAGCCCCTAAACACTGAGATTGCAGGCATGTGCCAGCACATCCAGCTTGAACTATATTTTGTTGAACAACTATCATTATTTATGTTAAAGTTACCATAGAGAAGCACATCTGTCAAACTGCATACAGGCTTGTAAACAGTATCATTTGAACATCTACACAGACATTAAAAATACACATTTTTAAGTGCCCTCCCTCCCAGGGTTTTTCTGTGTAGCCTTTGCTGTCTTGGAACTCACTCTGAGTGCTGAAATTTTTGCTTGTTTGTTTGTTTGTTTTTTCATTTTTTCAAGACAAGGTTTCTCTGTATAGCTTTGGAACCTTTCTCCATCCTAGAACTCACTCTGTAGACCAGGCTGGCCTCGAACTCACAGGGATCCACCTGCTTCTGCCTCCCGAGTGCTAGAATTAAAGGCATGTACCACCACCTGGTTTAGATGCTTATTTTTATTGTTGTTTTCCTCCTTTGTGAAACGGTCTCATTATGTAGCACTGGCTGGCCTGGAACTCACAATGTAGAATCAGGCTGGCTAGAACCTCAGATTTGCCTGCTTCTGCCACCCAGATAAAAATGATTTTTTTTAATGATTAAAAAAAATCCACAAAACAAAAAAACAATTTTAATCACTTTGAACAGGACCATGCATTAACAAAATACATATACTTTGGAAGGCTGTGTTTAACGTATAACCACTCTAATGAGGTGGTATGATGTTTTGGCAGGGGCTTTGGAATCAGATGGACTGAGTTTAAATCTCATCTTAGACATTTCTGAGCTGTTGGATGAGTTACTTTCTTAGTTTAGACATCAATAAAAGGAAGGTTACATTGCACTTTCAGAGGTTAATAGTACATTATTATTAATATCAACTGTGTGATTCTTTTTCCTTATCATTGGCTCTGGTAGGTTTCCATATGGACAATTAAAAAAGAAGACAGCCAGGCATGGTGGTGCATACTTTTAATCCCAGCACTCAGGAGGCAGAGGTGGGTGGATCCAGTTTGAGGCCAGCCTGGTCTACAGAGTTCCAGGACAATCAGGGCTACACAGAGAAACCCAGTTGAGGTTCCTATAACCTCAACTGGGTTTCTCTAACACTAATTGAGACAGGAGGATCACCCTGAGTTTGAGGACAGTATAAGCTACACAGTGAGTTCAAGGCCAGTCTAAGAGTGAGACTGTGTAACAAAGTAAACAAAAAAGGCAGAATTAAGTTAGTTTGACAAAAAAATGACCTAACCATTACCAATATTCAAAAACAGTAATAAAACTGAGTCCTGGTAAAATGAAAAATCTTTAAATAACCCTCCTCCTAATAGTTTTTTGGTTGATTCTAGTAAAAGTGGACTACCAAAATTCAAAAACCCCAGCTGGCAAGATTGGCTCAGCAGATAATCTGGCAAACTGAGTTTTATCCCTAGAATCCACAGACTGGAAGGAAAAAATCAACTCCTTCAAATTGTCCTCTGACCACACGCATGACACTGCCCTCCTCTGCATAAATATAAAAAAATTAAGTATAAACCATGTACAAATTTCATCCATACACACAGTGGTGATCAAAATAAAATCACTGAAGAGTAAGAACATGAGTTAATGTATATGAACAGGATGCTTAGTGAAGAAGAAATACAGAGGTTGCCAATGAACATCTAAAATGGTATTCAACTTCACTCATCAAAGAAATTGAAATTAAAACCATTACATACTAACACATCCCTACACATTCAGCTTTTAAAAAGCTAGACATTATCAAGAGTTGAAAAGAAGGGGCTGGGGAACTGGCTCAGTAGTTAAGAGCACTGACTGCTCTTCCAGAGGACATGGGTTCCATTTCCAGCATGCTGACTCACAACCATCTGTAACTCCAGTTCCAGGGAATCCAATGCCCTCTTCCGGTCTCTGCAGGCATCAGGCATGCATGTGGTACAGAGATATAAATTCAGACAAAACACCCACATACATAAAAGTTTAAAAAAAAAAAAAGGTTGGTGCCACCCACCTTTAATTCCAGCATTGGTGAGGCAGAGGCAGGAGGATCTCTGTGAGTTCAGGGTCAGCCTAGTCTGTGTAGTGAGCCAGGACAGTTGGGGCTACACACTGAGATCTTGTTTCAGAAAAAAGCAAGTGGTAAAAAAAAAAAAAACCACCATAAAAATATTTCATCAGTCCTAAACCCTCTCCCATATACAAGCACACACTGCACACAGTCTAATTATCTCTAAAGTGAAATTAGGCTTTATAACACACCTTACATGCATGCAAAGCGAAAGACCTCAAAGAGTCACACCAAGGAGATGAGTCTCAAAATGGAGATGAGGACTAGGAGGGAGGCGACGCCTCTAGAGAAATGTAGTGGCGTTTACTCCCTGTACTATTTATTATCATAGGAAGACATCGGGGTGGATAGAACTCTTCAGAGGAGATGCCTCTAGAGAAGGAGCTGATGGAACTGGGGGGGACTTCACAAAATTTCCCCGTATGTGACTGAAATTTTTTCTAACAAGAGTAAAATTATACAACATTTGAAACAAATACTAATTTTAGTATTTCTGTGCATGTGTGTGTTCTCTCCTACCTTTATGTAGGATATAGATATAGAACTCAGGTCTCCAGGCACGCAGAGCAAGAACTTTTATCCACCAAGCCATGGAGCCATTTCAATGGGCCCCCAGCACTCCGCCCAAAAAAGCTTTTAAAGATTTTTAAAAAATTTTGTGTGCACACATACATGAGCCCATGTACGTATGTGCATTTGAGTGCCGGTGCCTGGAGGCCAGGGCACTGGATCCCCGAGAGGTGGAGTTACAAGCAGCTGCACGCTGCCCACTCTTGGTGGTCCTCTGCATTCTACATTCTTAATCACTGAGCCAACTTCAGCACACACACTCACACTCAAATACCTTCTGAAAGACAAACTGTGCGGCCAGGGAGAGGGCTCAGTGCTTAAGAGCATGTGCTACTCTTCCAAAGGATCTAGGTTCAGTTCCCAGCACCCACCACCCAGCTCATAACCACCTGTAACTCCAACTCCAGTGCTCTCTTCCAGACTCCGAGGGCAACTCTTACAATGTTATTTTAATCAGTGGTGCTCATTACTAAGACGTCTGTGGATGTATTCCATGTGCACACATATGCACATGTGGAGGCTAGAAGTTAATATTCAGTGTTTTCCGCTGTTACTCTCCACCTGATTTCTGGAGGGCCAGCAAGCCCCACAGAGCCTCCTGTCTTGGCCTTCCCAATACTGGGATTACAGGTACACTGCCAGCCCAGCTTTTACACGGACGCTAGAGATCTGAACTCAGGTACTCCCCACGCTTGCTTGGCAAACACTTTACCAACAAAGCTACTCTTCAACCCTATATAGGATCTTCTTAAAATCTGCTCAACTTAATACAAATTTTATTTGCATTAAGCAATTTATTGTTCTTAGAGTTTATAAAGTATTGAAGTTCGATTAAAGACCTGTAATTTTTCTAATATTCAGGAAGTTCAGGAAGGAACTTTATTTTTGGCTACATAGCAAACTCAAGACCAGCCTGGACTACCTGAGACCCTCTATCAAAAGAACAAAGCAAAGCAAAATAAATAAAAACCTGTAAACTGGCTCGCCTTTAATCCCAGTACTTGGGAGGCAGATCCCTGTGAATTCAGCCTGGTCTACAAAGCAAGTTCCTGGACAGAAAAGAGCTATTATACAGAGAAACCCTGTCTCGAAAAACAAAAACAAAAAATTAAAAATTGAAACAAACAAACAAACAAAAACCCCAATCAACCACCCTGTAATTGGGCAAATCAGTGAACGACTGATTCTAGAAACATCCTCAGGGCTTATAAACATATTTGTAATCCCTGTTCCTGGGAGGCTGAGGCAGAAAAATTTTGAGTTTAAGGACAATTTTGACTATACAGTGAGATTCTGCTTCAAAAAAAAAATAGACATACATACTTTACATATGTATAACTGCAAACAAGTTGTTACCCAATTATATTGAGATAAAAAAAATACTTAGGGTTTACAGAGACAATATGAAGGCTGTGAGTTTGAGGTCAGCTGGGGATATGCAGTGAATCCCAGGACAGCTTGGGCTAGAGTGATATCTTGTCTCAAAAAAACAAAAAATAAACAAACCTTTATATTATCATTTGCATAAACACTAATAAGCCTAAGTGTGGTGGTTTGAGTAAGTATGGCCTCCCAGACTCATGTGTTTGAATGCTTGGCCTATACGGAGTGGCACTACTCTTAGGAGTTGTGGCCTTGTTGGAGGAAGTGTGTCACTGTGAGGGCAGGCTTTGAGGTCTCAAAAGTTCAAGCTACACCCAGCATGGGACTCAGTTCAATTTCTATTGCTTGTGGATCAAGATGTAGAGCTCTCAGCTACCTCTCCAGCACCATGTCTGCCTGTGTGCTGCCATGCTTCTTTCTGTCATGACCATAATGGACTAATCCTCTGAAACTGTAAGCCAGCTAAATGTTTTCCTTTATAAGAGTTGCTGTGGTCATGGTGTCTCCTCATTGCCATAAACCCGTAACTAAGACACTAAGACTTGTCCTTTTAAGAGCCAAAGCTGTTGACAGACAGCCTTTAGGACAAACTGACAGATTAATCGTTCTCCACAAAACAAACTAACCCCGACAACGGGTAGTTCAAAACAGGGGCCAGAGCAATGGTGCAGAGGGTCAATTCAGGCACTGCCACCAGGCCTGACGAGCTGAGTTTAATCCCTGACTGTGGGGTGGAAGGAGAGACATGATTCTTGCAAGTTGTCCCCTGCTCTCTACATGCATGTGATGGCCAATTTTCTAGGCTAGTTAACCTTGCTTAGTCAATCCTACTTCATAAAAACTATAAACACAGACAAAGTTATTAAACATTTTCAACATCAATTTTGTCACCGATAAAACAGAGGTAATACTTCAGGCTCTTCTGAACGCTGTAAGTAACCCATTTCCGAGTCTGCATAGAGCAGACCCCACTAAACAGCAACCATAGCAGTGACAGCAGTGGGAGGGACTTGAGTCCCCACTTGACACAAGTCACTCTCTTCCCAAAGAGTTCCATCTCATCACTGACTCTGAAAGATGAGCCTCAAAAAAGACAATATGGAGGGCTTTCTTTCTCACTACAGATACTACGTAGTTCCACCAAAGCAGCCCAAGGTCAAAGGTTTTCTTTCACAGCTAAATCACACAGTTGATTCACTAAAAATACACTGAACATAGTCTGTCAGGATTATTAAAACTAAAACTGTATCTCCGGCCAGGTATGGTAGCACACACCTTTAATCCCAGCCCTCAGGAGGCAGAGGCAGGCAGATTTCTGTGAGTTCCAGGCAAATCCAAACCACACAGTAAGTTTCAGGACAGTCAGAGCTACACAGCGAGATCCTGTCTCAAATGGCAACCACAAACAAGTATCTCCGAGTGGTACTGAGAAAAAAATTAGCAAACTCTTAAACTACTTGTTTTTGAGATCCTATCTCAAGTAGCCCAGGCTTGCCTTGACCTCCCTTTGTAGCAGAGATGATCTTGAACTTCTGATCCTCCTGAGTACTGAGAATACCCAGTTTAAATTCTTATACTTCGATAAGAAAGCAATACAGTACAGCATTCGAGTCAGTGAATGTGAAATACTTTGACTTAAAATTGCAAGGGGCCACCCCAATTAATGTTATACCCAATATTTAACTATTTGCCTCTTTTTCAACAGCACATGTAGACAGAATACTGTCAGGTGCTCTGCTGAAAGAGACAGTGAAAGAGAGGGATCCTTAATACCATGTAAGAAAGAGTACCCAGTTCAAACAAGGAATATTCAGGGTTTAAACAATGATGGAAGAAAGAAACAAAAAATGAGCAAACGGCCTGGCAGTGTTGACTGAGTCAATGTGGTGCTCTCAGAAGTAACAAGTGTCCTCCTAGGTGTCGGCCACAGAAGTTATTCACCTTGTCAAAGTTCTTCAAGCAACACACTTGAAATTTCTGTATTCTTCCCCATCTATCAGGCAAGTGTTGTAACTGTTTACATAAAAAACGTAGCCAGGTGTAGTAGTACATCCTAAATCTCAGTACTCAGGAAGCTGAGGCAGGATCCTAAGTTCAAGGCCATCCACAGAAGCAGAAAGTTTAAGGACAGTAAGGCCTTGGTTCAAAACGAAACAAAACCAAGCCCAAGAACTAGTCAGTCAGTGGCCTAGCACAAGCAAGGCCCTGGGTTTGCTCCACAACTGTTTAAAAAATTAAACAACAAAACCCAGTAATACCAACAAAACCTATACAAACTTCTGAGTCTAGTCAAATCAAAATTTTAGTTCCTATCCAATTTAATGTGAACTTGAAGGTTAGGATTTTTAAGGTCTACATATGTATCTAAATTATTATATACTTGTGTGCCTAAAGTAAGACAATTAATTAGTAAAGGGAAAAGTAAACTCCAACTGTAACAAGTTCCAGAGCAACAATTAGAATTGTCTGAGGCTAGTCCACCTGAGTGCAGGAAACATAATTATATGTTACTAATTAATAAGTTATAGCTATCCATTATTTGAAAACATTAATTAAGCCATTTGTTAAAGTTGTTATAAATGCTTATTTTTTAATGAATGATTTATTTTCAGACAGGGCCTCACTATGTATCTCTGGCTGGCCTGGAACTTGCTATGTAGACCAGCCTGCTTCTGCCTCCTGAGTGCTGGGATTAAAGGTGTATACCTCCATGTCTAGCTAAATTTATGTTTAAAGACAGGAAACGGAACTATTTCATCCATCCATATGACTGCTATCATTAGTATAGTTCTCTGCTCGTATATAATACTATCCATACTGTAAGTGGGCATAATCAGTAGCCATGTTAGTGTAACTTTGACTACAGAATGAGACCCTGTCTCAAAAACAAAACAAACAATATTTTAGCCAGGTGTGGTAGCACACGGTTTTAATTCTAGGTGCTTGGGAGATAAAAGCTGGCACATTTCTGAGTTTGAAATCAGCTTAGCCTACAAAGGGAGTTCTAGGACAGCCAGCGCTACCAAGAGAGACCTTGTCTCAAAAAACCAAACCAAACCAAACCTGTTCTTGCACATGTTTATTGGGGTGGGGGTCAGAGGACACCCCGTGCAGCTGGGCACTCTTCCATGGTGTGTGTTCAGGTGATAGACTCAGGCATCACGTTTGGCAGCAGCACCTTCAGCCACTGAGCCCTCTCACCTGCCCTTTATTCAGAATTTCAACCCAATGGAGATGTAATGCAAAAACTCAGAGTTCTCATACTTATTTCTGAATTTAAAAACTTTGTAATTTTGCCAAGGGTAGCACTGGAGAGGCAGTGGCAGGTGGATCTGTGAATTGAGGCCAGTCTGGCCTACATATGAGTTCCAGAACAGCTAGAACTACATAATAAAGATCTTATCTCAAAAATAAACAAACTATTAAGCATCTCTCCAGCCCCGCTCACATTTACTTCTTTTCATACATTTAAAACTTTTCTTAAGATGATAATGCTAGGGCCGGGCGGTGGTGGCGCACTCGGGAGGCAGAGCCAGGCGGATCTCTGTGAGTTCGAGGCCAGCCTGGGCTACCAAGTGAGTTCCAGGAAAGGCGCAAAGCTACACAGAGAAACCCTGTCTCGAAAAACCAAAAAAAAAAAAAAAAAAAAAAAAAAAAAAAGAAAAGAAAAAGATGATAATGCTTTAAAAGCCAATTTGGGGGCTGGAGAGATGGCTCCGGGTTAAAGAACACTGGCTGCTCTTCCAGAGGACTCAAGTTTGGTTCTCAGCATCCACATGGCAGCTCACAACCATCTGCAACTTCTGATGCCTTCTGACCTCTTCAGGTACCAGGCACCAAGTGGTACACATACAGACAGACAGACAGACATAAAAATAAAATAAATCTGAAACAAACAAAACTAACTTGGATCTTTCCACTAGTTTTTAATATTTCCATGCCAAAAATATTCAAGTGATAAAGTAACTAGATAGTACTTTTGAATCATTTTCCTCAGTGTATTTTATCAGAAAGCAGGGGTCCTATCTATTTTCACCTCCTACAGTGGAAGACCTGTCTGAAACCAGACAGAGATCCAACCTTGTCTCTTATTAGAAGTGACTGAGTGGCTTGGGCCAGGTCCCTTAACTAAGAAATGTAGATAACATGGAAGTCTCAGGGGAGGATTAGGTAAAAATAGTGTATACGCAACTTTTACCTAACATCTAGTAAACATCTGCACTGTAACTACTGACCACCATAAATTAATGTAATCAATCTATTAGACTAACATAATACAGCCATTTAATATTAGAGAAGGAAAAATCTAGCCCCTGAATAACTCAACAAAAACAAAACATAATTCCCTAAGTTAACTCCATCCCAGAAACATAAAGCTTTAGAATTCTTTAGGACCTTAACATAAAAAGCTAAGAAAGCCCAGTTTAATCTTGCTAAAATAGAATTAAGAGCAATTTACTCAGAAAAATCTTCACTGGTTCTTCATCTACAAAAAGCCTAAGTTGTTTTACAACTTCACCGTGTCCTTCCAGGATGGGAATTCAACTTTCTCTTCTCTACATCACACTACCTCCTATTTGCCCTCTCCCAAACACACATGCCCTCTCCACTGTCCCTTCTGGAATGGCCGTTCCCTCCACCTCCACCTGGGCCTCAGCTGTCAACTAGACCTTGAGGTCGTCTGACTCCATGCTCCTTAAGAGCAAAGAGCGTTGTACCATCCACACGGTCGTAATTCTCATATTAAACCTTATCCATAGTAAACACACACATCCCTGGGGTTTAGATAGTGAAACACTAACTTAAGGTCATCATAAGGGGCATTTTCATCTATGATGTACACACACCTCATCGCCTAGGGCAGAACTCAGCATCTTCTATGTATGTTATGTTACAAATGCTGAGCAAGCACGTTATCACTGTTACACCCCCCCAGCCCATATCATTTCACTTTCACTTCATCAAAAAATTGAGAGGCGTTGACATAATAATAAGCTCATCATTGGCCTATAATCATCACTATGACAAGTATGGAACACAGAGTCCCAGATTCCAGGCTATACTGCTGTCACTGCCTGCTTTCTCTGTCTGTCTGTCTGTCTGTCTGTCTCCCCTTGCTTTCTTTTTTTGTGTGTGGGGGTATACCTCATGTATCTATCTATCTATCCCAGAGTGGTCTTGCGCTCACTATGTAGCTATGAATGACCTTAAACTTCAGGTCCACCTCCTGAGTGCTGTGATTACAGGCTTGCACACCTTGCTTACATGGTACTGGCGATGGAACCCAGGTCCTAAAGCCAGACAGGTAAGCACTCTACTAACTGAGCTACATCCCAGGCCTCTCCAGCTATTTTCGATAGAGGATAATCTTGCTTTCAAGATTCATACTTAGTGAATAGAAGATAAAATATAATTAAAAAAAAATTGTGAGCCAGGTGGTTGTGGAACACACCTTTAACCCAGCACTCAGGAGGCAGAGGCAGGTGGATCTCTGTAAGTTTGAGGCCAGCCTGGCCTACAGAGTGAGTTCCAGGACAAACAGAGCTGTTACACAGAGAAACGCTGTCTCAAAAAAAAAAAAAAAAAAAGGCTGAGACACTGGTGCAAAACTACAACTGCAATACTTACAAAAACACAGACTTATTTTGCTAGGAGAAAACCACACGTTCAAATGAAGGCCTGAGTTGGGGAGATGGCTCAGTGGGTAGAGCACTTGATGTACAAGCCTGAAGACCTGAGTTCAGATCCCCTAAATCCACATCAAGAACGACACAGTAGTCCCATCTATAAACTCAGTGCTCCTACAGTGAGAGGCTGAGACAAGAAAACTTCCAGAAGCTCATGGAGGTGGCTAGGCTGCTCTACACAGCAGCAAAGGGGATCCTGCTTCAAGAACCAACACCCAACGTTGTCCTGTGACCTCCACACACAGAGGCATGCACAATATACACACCCACAAGAAACAAAGGCCGCATTGCTCGACTCACCCCAGTTTCTGTTAATTCTTCTTTTATATCCTTTCCCCTCTTCCAATTAGTGCCTGATACACTGCCGGCCCTTCTCTGTTATCTCAAATAACTCACACAGGAAAGTGCTCTGAATTGCTAAGTAGCTACTTTAGATGCTTGGATATAATTTTGAGCAATTTTGAGCACTTAATTTAGGAATTGAGCAAACTATCCCTATCAATGTACTTTCTTCTGTAAAGTGATTGATAACTTAGGCCCCTCAAATATGGGTTCTCTGAAGACCCTTGTCACTCAAAAGGCAATTTAAAATCTGTTTAGACCACTAAATTAAATGTGAAGCATCTAGTGTCACCTAATCCAGCTTCTTTTTTATATAGAACTTGATTCTAGCAAAGTTAGTTTTCTAGGAATTTATATAGCAACAATAATTTAAATTGAGGCTCATGACCCAAAACAATGCTAAATTTGCTGCCCATTATACAATTTTTTAAATTAATTAACTAATTTGTTTAGGGCCTCTTTTGTGTGTGTGTGATAGGTTCTCACTATGTAGCTCTGGCTGTCCCAGAGCTCACTATGCAGACCAGGCTGACCTCAGGTTCACAGAGATCCACCTGCCTCTGCCTCCCAAGTTCTGAGATTAAAGGTGTTTAACACTATGTCCAGCATTTTAATCTCTTGAAGCAGATATTGCTATTTTCAAGTAAGACCTGCTCAGATAAAATTACCCAGTTTTGTTGTTGTTGTTGTTTTGATTTTTTTTGTTACCCATGCAGCAAATCAAGGATTAGAAGTTGGTTCTTTCTGGGTCTGGAGCCCTATTTCAGTGGTTAAGAATGGCTCAGTGCTCTTCCCAAGGACCCTTGTTCAATTTCCAGCACCCAAGTCTGTCTGTCTGTCTCTCTCTCTCTCACACACGAACAATTGTTTTTTAAAAAAAATAAAGTTGGTTCTTTCTTGCAGTTTATGTTATTGAAAAGCAAGTTCCAAAAGTTAACATTTGTTGTTGTTTTTTGAGACAGGGTTTCTCTGTGTAGCCCTGGCAGTCTCAGAACTCTCTGTAGATCCGCCTACCTCTGCCTCCAAAGTGCTGGGATTACCACCCAGCCCCAAAATGAGCTTTTAAGGGCAAGCACAGCTATGTGAACTGCACAGAAACCAGAGGATTTGTAGTTATTCACAACAAACTCTAAAATCAAGCCAGTGACTCAAGAGACAGTGATTCCAAACTCATTACCAACTCCTCAGCTAGAACACGGTAAGGTCTGAACCCCTTGTGCAATGGCCGTGAACAGTTCAAGGGTAAACTTTCTAAATAAAAAACCAAAAAATACAATGAATGTACAGGAACCATTTAATGTTCGGGAAATGTTCATAGAATTTCACTAGTTTGTACAATTAAAGTTACTTAAAAATAAAACTACCTTAACATGGATCACAATGAATAACCCAACTTCAGCTGGTAAAGTATGTGATCTGAAAGTACTCTCTCTGGGACACCGTCATAAACAGGCCCTTCTGGAATGCACATGGAACCTGGCAACCACTTTTAAAGTTGCATTTGCCCTTATCTCTCTGTCTTTACTTTCCCATGCAAGACCTAAATACCTTTAAGAATCAGGTTATTTAGTCCAGTTCTTTCCCACTGACCAAATCTTTGAGTGGTACCTCCACTGTTAACCACATGAATCACCCAGTTTTTTTTGCCTTTTAAAGAAAAAAGGAAGAAAACCACCACACACCGGAATTTTGCTTTAAAAAAGTTAAGTTGTGGTGGTGGGGAGGGGGGAGGGGGAGAGTGGGAGAGGGGAAGGGGGAGAGGGAGAAACAGGAGGGAGGGAGGGAGGGAGGGAGAAAGGGAGAGTGTACTTTTGGGCCTTACTCTTCAGAGTTCACTTACAAGGTAAAATTTCATAGTGGCCACTATTTACTTACACAAGCAAAAGGGTATAAATGAACTCAGTATTTTACTTTCTCCTCCGCCACATCCCTACCGCCGAATGATCATGTCCTGTCCTATACACGCTCACAGTTTCCAAGAAGGCTAGAAAAGGTATATTTGGGACCCATAGACAATTTCCTTCCACTAAGATAAAAAGGTTTAAAAAAAAAAAAAAATCGGTCTGATGTGGCGAGCCACGGGAAACGGACAAACAGGGGATAGAGAGCAACGAAAAGGAGAAAGCCATCCCGGAACCGGAGCCCCTGGGAGCGCGCGCTCCTCCTCCCACTCCAGGTCACCGATACCGGAGAACTTAAACCAGGTAACAACGCCCCAGCAACCTCAGGCGACGCGGGCTGCTAAACCAGGGTTCCAGGCCCCTCAGGGGTGTGACCGAGGGGCGGGGGGGGGGGGACAGACCGGGAGTGACAAACTCCGGGTGCCGCCAAGGACGGAGCGGCGCTCCGGTCACCCCGGCCTCAGCTCGGGTGGGTGGGGCAGGCCCGGGCGGCCCGCGGCCCGGCAGGGGCGAGGGAGCCGCTCACTTTTGAAGAAGCGCAGCGCCAGGCCGTACAGCTCCTCCAGGCCGAAGCCCCAGTGCTGCTCCATCCGCCGCGCCTCCTCGGCCGCGCCCTCGGCCGCCGCCTCCCCGGGCTCCGGCGGCTGCCCCGCGGCGTCTGAGCCCCGGCCGGCCGCGGGGGGCGAGGACGGCGGCGGCGGCGGCGGCGGCAGCAGCGGAGCGCCCTCCGCGCCGGGCCGCTCCTCCGAGTCCGGGCTCAGCGTGAGGCCGTCGAGCGACACTTCGAGCTGCTCTACGTTCAGCGGCGCCGCCATCTCCGCTCGCAGCGCCTCCTCGGCGGGGACAGGCGGCGGCCACGTATCGACTTCCTGCTGACCTCTCACCTCCGCTCGCCGACACCGGAACTTCCGCTGCCGAGGCGGCCCGGGTGGGAAGGCGCCTGGTGCCCCGCCCCCGGGCGTCTGGGTCGCGCCCCTGCCGCGTCTTCCGCTCGCTCGGGGCCCCCGCGCCCCTCTCTGAGCTCGCCTTTCTCTTCTGCCCCGGCGCTTGTCCCGCAGCGGCGTCCCCGGGGTTCCCGCGTGGATCGGGGGCGCGGGAGGGGGTCGACGCGCCGTGTCCCGGGCGGTGGCCGAGCGCACGTCCGACCCTGCAAAGGGACGTCAGTGAAGAGTCGCTCCTGGCAGGGCTCTCTGCCCGCCAGTTTCTGTTCGTCTCCACGGAGACGCCGAGGAGATGCAGGGCAAATGACAGTTTTTATTCCTAAGTAGAAAGCAGGGTTCTCCTTCCCCAGAGTGTTCGTTCTCACCCTCCCTTAACTTACGATCACGCTGCTAAGGGGGGGGGGGGAGGGGGGAGCGTATTTGCTGTGTAGCTCAGGAGTCTGCCCTTGAACTCACTCTGTAACTCTAGTCTCCTGCTTCAACCTCCCAAGTGTTTTGACTCCAGGTGCACACCACTGGGACCAGCACTAAGGACCGTGTGAGGCCAAGTCATTCAGCTACCCGTGCCACGAAAGTGTAGGGCCAGAGGACAGAATCCAGGCAGTGTCGGGTACAGGAAAGGACGAAGGTAGTTAAGGAGAAACAGGCTTGACAGTACATAGCGGTCTCTTTTCTGGGTTTTGGTGTTTGTTGTTGTTGTTTTGTTTTTTTGGTTTGGTTTGGTTTGGTTTTGGCTTTTCAAGACAAGGTCCCTCTGGCTGTCCTAGAACTCAGATCCACCTGCGTCCACCTCGAGTACTGGGATTAAAGGCGTTTGCCGGACTGGTTTTGTTTCTGAGACAGAGTCCAGAGCTACATAACTCTGGCTGTCCTGGAACTCACTATGTAGACCAGACCAGACTGGCCTTGAACCCAGAGATCCACCTGTTTCTGCCCACCCAGAGTGTTGGCGTTGAAGGTATGCCCGACCTTTTGTTTGTTTGTCTGTTCCTTGGCAGAGTCTCCCAGTCACTAAAAGGGAAAAATTGTAAGCTTTTCCTGTATCATACACTGGACAAGCACTCCAGCCTAATAAGAATGTTGTATTGAGTGAATGACTGAATGAAGGCACACTTCAATTACATTCAGTATCAGTTCAGGTCAACACACATTAAAGACGACCTTGTGTATCAGGTACTGTGGAAAATACAAAGGTGAGTAGTTGTGGTGTCCAACCCCAAGGCATCATGCATGGTCCAGGAGGTGAGCCCATGCCAGAGCACTGTAGTAGGACCAGGCTGCTGGAAGGTATTACTGCCTCTGACTCTGAGCAGGTTTCCTAACTTGTCTCCTGCCTTGTAAGATGGAAATAAGCACATCCTCCACCTCTTTGTTGAGAAGACTGGACTCATGAACCTATCTGATATAAAATTAATCACTCTTGTGACTGTGGGCCTAACACTGGTGCTTACTGATACTAGCTGGTGCTAAGAAGAGGTTCTGAGATGTGTTCCAAGTTCACAGCCATTCCTGTCCCTTGTGACAAGACACCGTCCAGGCTGTAACCTATCACAGGCTATATAAAATGAGAGATTGAGGACGTTATCTGTCCGGTCACTTCTCTCAGTCTGTTTCTGCACTATCACTACATTACCACATACTGGGTGGCTTATAAATAACAGTCCTTTGTTTCTCACAGTTCTGACGGCTAAGAAGTTCAAGATCAAGACACTGGCTGTTTAGAAGGCTGGTTGTTGTGTAATAGTTTCCTCCAAGATTAAAACAGTCCATCCTGCAGGAAGCTCCTTAAAGCAGGAAGATGTACAACTCAAAACAGCTTCCGAAGTCCCTGAAACTGACTAGATTCACGAGGCCCCTCCCTGCCCGAGTATACAGTTAAAGCTGAAATACCCCTCAGATCTAGAGAGCTGTGCTGTAAAGTCTCAGACAAACCAAGCTGCCAAGAAAACCAGCCGTCCTGCCTGGAAGAGGTTTAGACCAACTGAGGCACCTGGAGGGACCCTCTTCCACCTGCTGGGCTGCCCGCAGGCTGTGCAGTGTGCTGCAGGATCCTGTCTTTGTGAGCTGTCACCCGCGCTGGGGTGGGCCTTGGTGATACAGCTGTCTTTGAGTCGTTTCTGCCCCGTATTCCTGTAAGTAATTTCAATAAAACTTACGGTTCACCAAGTTGGACTTTGGTGGTATCCGTACTTTGTCTGCCATGGGCTCCAATCAGGGGTGAGTAGACCTGTGTGGTGCATCTTCCCAGGAAAGGCTTTGTCACACAACACTGGTAAGGGCCCACTTTCTGCTCCCCAGGCATCCAGGTCTTGCTGTATTCTCTCATGGTAGGAGGAGCAGGACAGCTCCTTGGGGCCTCTAATGAAGGATGATTATTTTATGCGGGCGATACCCTTGTGACCAATCACCTCCCCCAACACTCTTCCTTATAGTGCCATTACATCAGGTTAGATTTTAACATGAATTTGGGGGAACGTGACATTCAGTCTGCAACACCACAGCAGTGTGTGTGTGTGTGTGTGTGTGTGTGTGTGTGTGTGTGTGTGTGTGTGTGTGTTTATACAGAAGAAGAGGCTGGACATTGCAGCAAACAGCTGTCATTCCAGGATGGGGAGATGAAGGTAGAAGGATCGAGAGTTTAAGGCTGGGCTGGAGAGATGGCTCAGCGGTTGAGAGGTCTTCCAGAGGACCCGGGTTCAATTCCCAGCACCCACATGGCAGCTCACAACTGTCCGTAACTACGGTTCCAGGACTTCTGACACCCTCACACAGACCTACATGGAAGCAAAATACCAATGCACATAAACTATAAATTGAACAACAACAACAACAACAAAACCTTTAAGATCATCCTCTGCTACAAACTGAATTTAAGGCCAGCCTGGGCTCCCTGAAACATACACGCCCACACCCACACCCCACACCACGCCGCTATCTCTGTATCTAGAAGAGGCAGAACTCGTTTCTTCTCTGGTTTTATCGTGCAGTGTTAGTAGGTTTAGGTTTTCTCTTCAAAAGTGTTCCAGAAGCTCTGCAAGGTGAGCGATAAGATGGAATTTCCAGTAGCTGACACCGTTCCTCTCTGCCCGCGTGCACAGAACAGCCTCTCTCTCTTATATTTGAGACAGCTTTCTTAGTATCTCAAACTGGCCTCACACTCACTGTGTAGCCCACACTGGTCTCAAACTTAGGCAATCCTCCTGCCTCAGCAGTGCTGATGTTACAGGTGCGTGCTACCACACTGCACTTGGCATTTGTCCCCTCCCTCCCTCTTTTTCCCCCCTCCCTTCCTTCCTGCTTGCTTTCTGAGACAGAGTCACATGTAGCCCAGTCTGGTCTAAAATTGCTATTTACTGAAGCATGCATTGAACTATTATTTTGTTCATTTGCGCATGTCAGGGTCAGGGAACAGCTTGTTCTCTCCTGCCATGTGGGGCTTAGTGATCCAACTTAGGTTCTCAGGCCTGCAGCATAGCCTTTACCCACTGGCCCATCTCACTGGCTCAGCACTCAACACTAGATCCTCTTCCCTCGACCTCCCGAGTATTGGATTGCAGAAAGTGTTTTAAAAATTCAGTTTTTCTCTTTTTGGAAACAAGGTCTCATTTGCCTTATCCAGGATGGCTTCAAACTTCTGGGGCCAAGTCATCGTCCTTCCTCTGCCTCCCCAGTAGCAGGGACAACAGATGTGTATCACTCCACTTGGCTCAAAACATTCTTTTTGGCCCAGCAATGGTGGCTTTTAATCCCAGCACTCGGGAGGCAGAGGAGGCGGATCTCTGTGAGTTCAAGGCCAGCCTGGTCTGCATAGTGAGACTGGGTCTCAGACAAATAGCAAAAACAAAATCACAAAAGGAAGAGGAAGAAGGAAGAGAGGAGAGGGGAAGGGAAGGTGAGGAGGAGGTGTAAGGGCTTCTTTTCTAGGGAGCCATTCAAGACAGTCCAAGGCCCAAGCGTAAGCTTCAAGGTTCCTCTGCGCCACCTGCTGCCTAGCAGCGGTAGTGCTGCCGTCAGCTGGGCAGAATGGGGCTGTCAGCTACTCCACCGACTCCTGGTGGGAGAAGAGGGGGAAGCCAGCAAGGGGAGGTGAAGCTCTGTGCTGTGAACGTGCCTGGGAGCCAGACAAGCACAGTCAAGGGCTGGTCGGCCCCAGGTAGTATTCTATGGAGGACAAAATTTTTCTAAATGTTCCTAATAAGCTCTAAAGTTCAGCCGGGCGGTGGGGGTGAACACCGTTAATCCCAGCACTTGGAGCAGGCAGATCCCAGCAGAGGCAGGCAGATCCTTGTGAGTTCAAGGCCAGCCTGGTCTACAGAGTGAGTTGCAGGACAGCCAGGGCTACACAGAGAAACCCTGTATCGAAAAAAAATAAGAAAATAAAAAAATTAAAAAAGAACTAAAGTTCAACAGCACATGGTCAGATGATTTAAGCTTCATTATGTGTGTGTCTTCATGTGTATATGTGCACATGCATGTATGTATCTGAGTGTGTGTGCACACATGATCATGTGTATGCATTTGCATGTATGTATGTGTGCATATGTGTGTAGCATGCATAGATATGAGTGAGGAGTGTACTCTGGAAAGCCAGAGAAGAACATTGAGTACCCTCTTCTATCACTGTTTACCTTATTCCTTTGAGACAGGGTCTAACACTGAAGCCCCAGTTCTTTCTGGATCATCCCCACAGCTCCCACAGCACCTGCATGGCCACACACAGCTTTTTTGTTTCTTAAGACAGGTCTCACTGTGCAGCCCTGACTGGCTTGGGACTCTCTATGTAGACCAGACCAGGCTGGCCTTGAACTCACATGAACTCTGCCTTTGTCTGCACCCAAGTGCTGGGATTAAAGGTATGTAACCACTACGTATGGTCCTCAGCGATTTTTTTTTTAATGTGGTGCTGGAGTCGCTGGAGTCCAAACTCTTACCCAATGAACCATCTCTCATGAATAAAAGCATTCTCGTTTTGGAAGTACTTGAAGTTAAGCCTAGAGCCTCAGACTTGTGAAGCAAGCACTCTCCCATTGGCTACTGTGACAGGCCTTTAACGAGAACATTCTTCAAGGGGCTCTGTCCTTGTGAGGCCAGGGTCTATATACAATGCACTTCTGGATACCCACACACACACTCCCACGCCACATCACCTACGGGAGCTCTCAGAATGTTAGTAATGGTTAGTAGTTTTATTTCACACTTACTCTGACATGCTTGATCTAACTTCCTACTCAAAAACTTCTCTCAAGCTGGGTATGGTAGCACAAACCTGACCTATCCTCTTATCCCCTCGTAAGAGCTCTAGGATTATAGACATGCCCCGGGCTTCATGTGGATGCTAGTCATTTGAACGTAGCACATTAACAATGTTTTTACCATCTCGCCACCTCTCAGTCCTGTGTAGCACATATCTGCAATCCCACCACTCTGGAGGTAGAGGCAGGAGGATAGGGAATCCAAGGTCACCTTGGCTATATAGTGAGTTTGAGGCCAGTCTGGACTGCCTGAGCACAAAGCCCTGTCTCAGACAAAACAGAACAGATCTCTTTAGATAGGTGTTAGGGCCTCCTTCTAGGAAGTGAAAATGGAAAAGGAGATCTATAACAATAGAACATTAGTAGTAGAGAGGTGAGCTGGTTCGCGCAGCTTTAGAGGCAGTCCACCACTATCCTAGCTGTGTGATTTGGGGCATGGTACATAGGCACTCCGTGCCTGTTTCTACATCTACAAAATGGAATGTTATCTACAGAACCTAATCAGAACACAGAACAAACAATACTTAACACATGCAGCCCCACTTAGAAGAATGACCAGCATAGAGGACTTTCTATCAATGTCAGCACTGTTACTATTACTGTTTTTACAGAACCCTCCCAGAGTCTTGAGTCAACAAGAGGATGAGAAAAATCCTAATACCAAATCTCCAGACCCACACAGCCCAGCCTCTGCTCTGGGTGTGGCCTTCTGCAGGAACAGCCCCAGGGCCCTGTGCAAGAAAGCAAGTTTTTGTCAGGTCTGATAGTGATGCCCTTCACCCCGGTGCTTACAAGGCAGAAGCAGAGGCAGATATATTCCTGTGAGTTCAAGGTTAGCCTGCTCCACATACAGCAAGTTTCAGGCCAGCCAGAGTTACATAGTGACATCCTCCCTTTAAATACAAATGACAGAACTGGGCATAGTGGCGCACGCCTTTAATTCCAGCACTCGGGAGGCAGAGGCAGGTGGATCTCTGTGAGTTCGAGGCCAGCCCGGTCTACAGAGTGGTTCTAGGATTGTTACACAGAGAAAACTCTGTCTCAAAAAACAAACAACAACAACAACAACAAAAACCCAGAAAGAAAAAAAAAAGCAAGCATTCCTATTTCTCTCTAGTATGTGCTATATACTTCATATTTTAAAAAAGATTTTTTTTTTATGTATACATGTGTACACCTGCATGAGTTTCTGTTCACTGAATAAGTGCAGATGCCCTTGGAGACCAGAAGAGGGCATCAGATCCTTTGGAACTGGAGTTATATGAAGTTGTAAGCTCTCTGACATGGTGCTAGGAGCTGGTCCTCTGCAAGAGGAAGTGCTCCTGACCCCTGAGTCATCTCTCCAGCCCCACACTTCATATTTTATCCAAGTCTTTTTACTATACATGTAATTTTTTTTTGGCATAGGAGGTATTTTAACATAGGAAAATACAAAGAAACAATCCCATAGGGTTTTGTCACCAGAGAGCTTCCATCAATTATAGGTTCTGTCAATGCTGTTGAGGTGATTTTTGATGAGACGTCCAGCCAGCAGAGGTGGCAGATGAGAAACAGAGGCTACTCCTCTCTCTGCCTGAGGCTGCCCAGGAGAGGACACCGTTAAAATCCCATCTCTTGAAGATTTTAATGCAGACAGCTCTCAGAAGTGTGCAAAGAGAGAGACACAAAGTATAGGAACTAGTGAGTGTTGTTCATAAGAGCCAAGTGACGTGCATTGTGGAACATCTGTTCAGTGATGTTCTAATTGCTCTAAGGATGCAGGGAGCCTGGAAAGGCTCCAAATACATGAAGGCACAGTGTGGCTTTATAGAATCATTCTTTTTGTTATTGTTGGGTTTCATTTTTTTTGAATCAAGGTCTTGCTATGTAGCCTGGCTGGCCTGGAATTCCACATGTAGCAGGTTCACTTCAAACTTGCTTCAATCCTTACACTGCAGTCTCTTCACTGCTGGGATTCCAGCTGTGTGCCAACACACCCAGGCTACAGTACGAACAGTTCTCTGGGGTTAAAACACTTACGCAGATTTAAGAGACAAGACTATAAGGGATTGCATGTGGCTGGGGAGATAGTTCAGTTGGTAAAATGATTGCGTAAGGACCTGAATTTAGTCCTAGAACCCATGAGAAAAGCCGGGTGTGGTGATGTACACTTGTAATCCCAGCCCTGGCTGAGGTGGAGACAAGAGGATTGGGGAGCTCACTGGCCAGCCAGCCTGGCCTAGTCAATAGGTCCCACGCTACAGTGCGAGACCCTGCCTCAAAAAACAAACAAACAAATAAACAAAAAACCAAGATGGATGGCTCCTGAGAAATGGCATCTGAAGTTGACCTCTGACCTCCACATGTGCACATGTGCATACACAATAGTTGGGACCAGTGAGGGAGGCTTGACCTGCTATTTTCTGCACTACTTAATGTTGCTGGGGTTTTTTTGTTTGTTTGTTTTTTTTTGTTTTGTTTTGTTTTTTGAGACAGAATCTCACTGTGTAGTCCAACTTGGCCTCGAACTCATGACCTTCTTGTCTCTACCTTCTGAGTACTGGGATGACAGGTGTACACCATGACTCTGGTGTTTGAGTGTTCTGATCTTACCCACCAGTCCCCCAAATCCTTGCTGTCACTTTCTGTGGTTTCAAGTACTGGTGGTCAACTGCAGGCCAAAAATAGTAAATGGAAAGATTCGAGAATAAATAATTCATAAGTTTTAAATTTCACACTGTTCTTAGTAGCAAGATGGAATATGCTATCCGGTCAATCCTGCCAGGATATAATCGTTTGCTTGTGAGGCACTTAGCTCTCTCTCTGCTAGCAGAGTCCTGACAGAGTAGGGCTGTGGTGAGTGGCACCTACATGGTAGCTAATGCTGTGTCTCAAGACCTTCATCCTCACACAGGTATCGTTTCATCTGTCATTGAAAGAAGAGTGAATATACCACACACAGTAAGACTGGGAGGGCACAGCTTTGTAACTTTGATTACAATATATTGTTGTAATTGTTCTATATTTCTAGTTTATAAACTTTGTTACTAAAAAAAAACCTTGCAGGTAAATAAAAACATTACATACCAGAATTAACCAGACCCAATGTTTGAACTATACAGTTAGAATTGGCATCTGAAATGGAAGCTGTGAAGTTTCATATGAAATTTTACACTTTTGCCCAAGTGGTGGTGATACACACTTTTAGTCCCAACACTCAGGAGGCAGAGGCAGGTGGATCTCTGTGAGTTCAAGGCCAGCCTGGTCTACAAATCAAATTCCAGAACAGCCAGAGCTGTTATACATAGAAACCCTGTCTTGAAAAAACAAAACAAAACAAAAATTCTACAGTTTTGGTATTGAATATATTTTATTTACTTATCCACCACCAAAACCAAACACTCCATGATAGAATTAGAACTAGAAAATCAATTAGCTTTCTATCCTCCTTCATAACTCATGTCCATCTCCAACATTTAGTTCTTCCTCAGCCCCTTATATTCAGCCTCTCTTGTTCTCTTCTGGTCATCATATATCACATGTACATTTGTTTACATACACACATATTTTACTAGCTAGAGTCTGCGTGTGAGAGAGACCATGGAGTGCTTTCTGAGATTGTGTGACCTTGCATAATATTTTTATTCTTTTTTTAGATTTATTTTATGTGTATGAGCGTTTGCCTGCATGTATGTATGTATGTATGTGTACCATGTGTATTCCCAGTGCCCTTAGAGGCCAGGAGCAGGGATTGGATCCTCTGGATTTGGAGCCACTGATGGTTGTGAGCTGCCATGTGGGTGTTGGGTACCAAACTCAGGTCCTGTGAAAGAGAACAAGTATTCTTTTTTTTTTTTTTAAAGATTTATTTATTTATTTACTTACTTATTTATGTATTTATTATATATACAGTATTTATTATGTATACAGTGTTCTATCTGTATGCCAGAAGAGGGCACCAGAACTCATTATAGATGGTTATGAGCTGCCACGTGGTTGCTGGGAATCGAACTCAGGACCTCTGGAAGAGTAGTCAGTGCTCTTAACCTCTGAGCCACCCCTCCAGCCAGAGAACAAGTATTCTTAACCATCTCTCCATCTCCCAACCTTAAACAATATTGTATATTCTAAGTTTACCATTTTCCTATAAATTTTTAAACTTCATTTTTCTTTAGAGTTAAGTAATATTACATTTTATCTGTATCTATGTCTATATCTATCTATCATCTATCTGTATTTTTCTTTCATCCATTCATCTGTTGATTCCAATTATTCGCTTTAGTGAACAAAGTAAATATAATCATTGTCATCACAATGTTCTATTTGTATGGCTCTTTTAGCCCCTTCCACTGGAGCCGGGGCATGGCTGCAATGGTAAAGGCCCTTGCCAGGAAGCTAAACAAGCTCGTTGGATTTCTGGGGCCCACGAGTGGGAAAGGACCCATTCCTTGGAGCTGTGCCTTTCCTTCCACAATTCCACGCCAGGGCATCCCTCTCCCTCCCCCACACTAAATAAACAAATATAATTTAATCCCTTCCCCACTCCCTTTGGGGTTTTTGTTTTTGTTTTTGTTTTTCCTAGCCAGGCTTTCTTTCTTCATCTTTTTTTTTCTTCTTCCAGGCTTTTTTTTTTTTTTTTTCCATACAGACTTTTTTTTGAACATAAAAACAGGTTATAGTTCAAAAGTCCAGGGTTTTTTGAAACTGGAAAATATTTTCTCTGTAGAAAATAGTAAAAATGAGCCGGGCGGTGGTGGCGCACGCCTTTAATCCCAGCACTCGGGAGGCAGAGCCAGGCGGATCTCTGTGAGTTCGAGGCCAGCCTGGGCTACCAAGTGAGTCCCAGGAAAGGCGCAAAGCTACACAGAGAAACCCTGTCTCGAAAAACCAAAAAAAAAAAAAATAAATAAAATAAAAAAAATAAAAAAATAAAAATAAAAATGATAACATTTCCCAATAAGCCCTTTTAAGCCAAATGATAGCTGAATTATACATATAAGTACTGATTAGATTCTGGGATACAGAAGAAACCTATCTTCATCTGTTCAGAGAGCTATGTTTTACTTAAGTTGTGTAAGTGAGATTCCTGTTCATCTTCCCCTTCACTGTTTGATTTATAACAGACATTTTTCTATAGGCTAATCTATAATCTAAAAAGATTCTAGCCTCCTCTCCTGGAAGTACAGCCAGCATATTCTTTCATCAGCTTGATATGGTTATCTTTGTTGTTGTTGTTGTTGTTACAACAAATGTCTAAAGTTGGCACTTTATTTAAAAAGGGGGTATGTGGTACGGGGTGTGGGGTGTGGGATACAGGGTACAGGGTGTGGGGTGTGGGGTATGGGGTAGGGAGTATGGGGTGTGGGGTAGGGGGAAGGGAATATGGGGTATGGGGTATGGGGTATGGGGTATGGGGTATGGGGTAGGGAGTATGGGGTATGGGGTATGGGGTATGGGGTGTGGGGTATGGGGTATGGGGTATGGGGTATGGGTATGGGGTACTCATTGCACAGTTTTGGAAGCTGAAAGTCCAGAATCAGTGGTCCTGTCTGTCTGGCCTCTGGTGAGAGCCCCTTTGGTGCTGTCTCCACACAGTGGGTGGCATCAAAGTCAGAACACATGCCAGTGCCAGGAACTCCATGGCAAGACAGGAAGACAGAGATGGGCAGGGGACTGATCTTGCTTTTTTTTTTTTTTTTAATTATTCCCTGGAGGAAGCATTCATTCAACAAATGTTTGAGCACTTTTCGCAAATTCAAGTGCAATAATGCCAGCACTTGAGATGCTGAGACAGTAGAATTATCATAAGTTTAAAGCCAGACAGGGCTGCAGAATAAGATCCTATCAAAACAAAGAAAGAAAGAGGTGCAGAGACTGGGATATTTACTCCTTCCTCAATGTCCCCGGCTGTACACCCAAACTAGGCTGGCCTTCAACTGGAGATCCTTCTGTCTTGTCTCCTGAATGCGACTCTGCCTTGAACTCCCCATGATCTGCCTGCCTCTGTCTCCCGAATGCTGGGACTAAAGGTGTGCCCCGCCTCTGCGCCTCAACACCTGGCTTCTTATCTTTTGTCAGAGTCTACGGCTGCTGCGATGCCTCCTGCTGCCTGACACATGTTCGATGCTGAATAAACATTTGTTGTGGTTTAAGCAAACATGATATTCAGGTCATTTTCCTCCAGAGAACATTTCCTAAAGCCTCTTTGTCAAGCAGATTATTTTTCAGTAGCTTTTTTACTAAACTCAAGGAAACTCATCCATCCAAAAGCGTATTTACACAGTGACTTTGTACATGTCCTGATGGTGATAAAAAAGAGAAACATGGGGAAAGCACCTAATAGAACTGTGAATATTGGAGCATGACCCCTCTGAGTACAGTGAAGAGGAGAGATACTTGCCTTTCTCCATGGAAGCATCGAGGAAACCTCTGCCACGGATGTATGCAGATAGCAGTGAGTGGTGTTTGTGGGTGTCGCTTGAGTTTTGTTTTTCCGTTTGGGTTCTGTGGTGCTAGGAATGAAACCCAGCTTCACCCACGCTCGGCAAGTGCTGTACCACTGTACCCTAGCCAAGAGATACGATCTTCTAAATTATAAACAAATTCTAAGGAAAAAAATTAGTTTATGCCGGGCGGTGGTGGCGCACGCCTTTAATCCCAGCACTCGGGAGGCAGAGGCAGGCGGATCTCTGTGAGTTTGAGGCCAGCCTGGGCTACAGAGTGAGTTCCAGGAAAAGTGTAAAGCTACACAGAGAAACCCTGTCTCGAAAAAAAAAAATTAGTTTATATGGTTGACCCTTCACTGGAAATTTTAGTGTACATTAAGACCATAGTGGGTGAGCCAGCCGGTGCACCGTGGATCATCTGCCACCCCCGGGACTGAGCCACCGCAGAGGCTTCTGCCTCTAGGGAACACTCCCTGATTGTGCTAGGGGAGCTGGGGAGAGTGGGAGGTTGCAGCTGGTCTGGCTGCTGTCTCCCTGCATATCTCCTAGCAGCAGGAGTCAGACGTCCAGGGAAATGTGGTGTGCAAGCCAAAGCCAGGCCAGCATGTTGGCTGCCAGGTGTCAGACCGCAGGATTCCGGCTGAGGCAGATACAGAGGTGCTAAACAGAGCCTCAGTTATAAAAGACCTTATAACAAGGACTGAAGGCACAGGCCACCGGGCTTCCCCTAGGCACAGTCTTGCCTGTCCAGTTGCATCTATTCATTTTTTAAAAAGTGATATTGTTTTTGTAATTTTTTCTTCTTTCTTTCCATTTTCTTTTCTTTCATTTTATTTTAGACAAGGTCTCACCAGGCTGGCCTTGAACTGACTATGTAGCCAAAGATGACCTCACACGTGCTGGGCAAGCATCCTACCTACATCCCCAGCCAGCCCAGTCATTTGTAGTTTTGAGACAGGGTCTGCTACGTAGCTTTGGTGGACCTGGTACTCACCACATAGCCAGCCTGGCCTCAAACTCATAGCAATCCTTCTGCCTCAGCTTCCTGAGTGCTAGGATCAGAGGTATAAGCCATCATGCCCTGCTGCTTTCATCTTCTCTCCCCTTCTTCTTCCTGCTCTCCCTCCTCTTCCTCTTCTTCATCCTTATTCTTTTCTATAAATAGAGTCTCATTAGATTACCCAGAATGGCCTCCGACCCCTGGGCCCAAGGAATCTTCTTCCTTATACATCCTCCCCCATATCTTATCTATCTCTTACTTAGTTTTTGAGATGAAGTCTCCTAAGGTAGCTCAGACTGGACCCCAAATCCAAATCCTCTTTCTTCAGCCTCCTCAGTGTCTGAGGTTAGAGGCGTGCACTGTCACACCTAGTTTAAACTCTTTTCTTAGAGCATATCAATGGACTTCCCCCCACTTATGCCTTTAAAAAATTTATTTTTAGTTTCAGGGTTTTTTTTTTTTCTTTTTCTGGAGCTGAGGACCAAACCCAGGGCCTTACCCTTGCTAGGCAAGCACTCTACCACTGAGCTAAATCCCCAACCCCAAGTTTCAGTTTTTAATTATGTGTGTATGAGAGAGTATGGGCTTGTGTGTGTGTGTGTGCTGTGGGATGTTCTCTGTATGTCAAGTGTATTGCTGATTGGTCAATAAATAAATCACTGATTGGCCAGTGGCTAGGCAGGAAGTGTAGGCGGGACAAGGAGGTGAATAAAGCTGGGAAGTGGAAGGCTGAGGCAGAGAGACACTGCCAGCCGCCACAATGAGAAACAGCATGTGAAGATACCGGTAAGCCACGAGCCACGTGGCAAGGTACAGACTTATAGAAATGGATTAATTTAAGCTATAAGAACAGTTAGCAAGAAGCCTGCCATGGCCATACAGTTTGTAACCAATATAAGTCTCTGTGTTTACTTGGTTGAGTTTGAGCGGCTGTGGGACTGGCAGGTGAGAGAGATTTGTCCTGACTGTGGGCCAGGCAGGAAAACTCTAGCTACAAATGGCGTCCAACGTGTTGGCAAGAGTTTCCACCTAAAACCTGAAAAAAGATTCTAAAACAGAGCTAAAAACAGCTTCCTAATTGTCTCTCTCAAATGAGCGGCAGCTGCTTGTTTGAGCTACTTGTGGGTTCCTAGTGTGTGAGCTCGACCTGCAGTATGGCGGGAATGAGGCCTCTGCAAGTGGCACATTAAGCTGCATGGTAGATTTAGCCTTTGCTAGTACAAAACGAAAAGAGTCTTTTGGGCTACATGCTGCTTAGATAAAAGCATAGACCCATGATAGCTCCCAGAGCTGGTGGAAAACACACCACCGCCATGTTGGGAAGCTGAGGTGGGCGGAGCCAGCAGCCACAGCTGCTGCAGTTTAAAGCAATAGATTCACAATAAGACAGATTCAGATGTAATAGTTTACAATGTGTGTAAAATATATGTAGGCTTGAAAGAGACAAAAAAGGTGATATATACAGTTATATAAACAGATACATAGTTTTAAAAAGTAAAGTCTTTAAAGAGACAGTAAAATTAATATAAAAAATAAACCACATAAAGATGAATATTACACAGAGAATCTGGATTGTGTTGTCTTTGGGATTATTAACTGCAGAAAAACATTTGATTGTAAAAGCTGTTGAGTTATGCCAAAATGTATATTTTAAAAGTGCCTTGACTTCAAAATTTGGATATAAGGAGGATATGTTGCTTTGGAAAAGAGTCTCTGCTTTTGTTCCCACAGAAAGCCAAAGGCTATGGATTTGTTTCAGATTAAGATACATCAGGTTTGACCAGCCAAGACCCCCTGAAAAGTCTCCGATGACACCATGGCCTAGATGATCCAACATCCAGAATGGTTTCAAGACAACTGGCTCAGACAATACACCCTCATGGACTATTCCATAATCCTAAAATTTTCTTTGTGTCCCCATAAGATACAGCGCCCCCCCTCCAGCAGGAAGTAGTAAAAGAAGCTACGCCCAAATTCCCAAATTATATGTAATTTTACTTTGTTAAGGTTAAAACCTTCCTTTTTGGAAAAAAAAAGGGGGGGAAGTGCTGTGCGATGTTCTCTGTATGTCAAGTGTGTTGCTGATTGGTCAATAAATAAATCACTGATTGGCCAGTGGCTAGGCAGGAAGTATAGGCGGGACAAGGAGGAGAATAAAGCTGGGAAGTGGAAGGCTGAGGCAGAGAGACACTGCCAGCCGCCACGATGAGAAACAGCATGTGAAGATGCCGGTAAGCCACGAGCCACGTGGCAAGGTATAGATTAATAGAAATGGATTAATTTAAGCTGTAAGAACAGTTAGCAAGAAGCCTGCCACGGCCATACAGTTTGTAACCAATATAAGTCTCTGTGTTTACTTGGTCGGGTCTGAGCTGCTGTGGGACTGGCGGGTGACAGAGATTTGTCCTGACCATGGGCCAGGCAGGAAAACTCTAGCTACGTGTGTGTGTGTGTGTGTGTGTGTGTGTGTGTGTGTGTGTGTGTGTGTGTGTGTGAATGTAGTCCCTGCTGAGGTCAGAAGAGGGCATGGGATTCCCTGGAACTGGAGAATTAGTCAGTTGTCAGGTGCCTGATGTGAGTGCTAGGAATGAGCTGAAGTCCTCCTAACCACTAAGCCGGCTCTCCAGCCCCACAAATGCACTGTCCACCCTGCGTGGCAGCTCACTCTTCATTTCACTTCTTGGAATAGTACATTGAAAAGCACAGTCTTGGGCTGGAGAGGTGGCTCAGAGGTTAAGAGCACTGGCTGCTCTTCCAGAGGTCCTGAGTTCAATTCCCAGACACCACATGATAGCTCACAGCCATCTATAATGAGATCTATTGCCCTCTTCTGGTGTGCAGGCATACATGCAGGTGGAACACTTAATAAAAAATGAAGCCGGGCGGTGGTGGCGCACGCCTTTAATTCCAGCACTCGGGAGGCAGAGCCAGGTGGATCTCTGTGAGTTCGAGGCCAGCCTGGGCTACCAAGTGAGTTCCAGGAAAAGGCGCAAAGCTACACAGAGAAACCCTGTCTCGAAAAACCAAAAAAAAAAAAAATGATTTATTAAAAAGGAGAAAAAAGCTGGGCGGTGGTGGCACACGCCTTTAATCCCAGCACTCGGGAGGTAGAGCCAGGTGGATCTCTGTGAGTTTGAGGCCAGCCTGGGCTACAGAGGGACTTCAGGAAAGGCGCAAAGCTACACAGAGAAACCATGCCTCGAAAAAACAAAAAACAAAAAACAAAAAAAAAAAGAAAGAAAAGAAAAAAAAAGCTCAGAGAAAAAAAAGCACAGTCTCTTTGTGGAGTCTAAATACTCTTTGAATTAACATAGGCCAGTTTATTTCACCAAGTTTCCAAGAGGGCGCTTACACCCTGTGAAATACCCTGGCCAAGGGCAGACAAGCATACGGACTCACCTAAGCAGAGAGGACTCCCAGACACCCCTGGGAATGGGCACAGGCCATGTCACAAAAGGTGGTTGTGCTGGATGGTTTAAAAAAAAAAGTTCAGTGATGCCTGTTAGGGCAGGGGACCCATTGTGAAGTTAAGAAGACTGTTATGGAGTCTCCTTAGGGCTTAGGAGACTTAGGGCTCAATGCCAAATAACCAGGGCCAAGTGTGAATGGACAGCCATGGAGCAGAATGGAGGCAGTGGGTGGAGCACTACCAGAGGGAGCATCAAGGGTCAAGGGGATTCTGATTAAACTGACCAAACTGGGTTCTTGCTGAAGATGGACCAGGATGAACAGACACCATCTGGTGGATGGAGAGAACGGAGTATCATTTTCTTCTGCTGTGACAAAATGCCTAAAAAAAAAAAAAATCAGTTTATTAAAAAGTGACGTTTTAACCAGGCATGGTGGTGCATACCCTTAGTGCCAGTGCTCAGGAGGCAGAGGCAGGCAGATCTCTGTTGTGGAATATTTGCTTACACTGTGAAGATATGTCTTTGCCAAGGCACCTTCTGATTGGTTTAATAAAGAGCTGAATGACCAATAGCTAGGCAGGATGTGTAGGTGGGACTTCTGGGTGAATCTAGGTGCATAGGAAATGCCAGGAGATGCAGAACAAGTTGGAGGTACAGAATTAAAGAAAGATAAAAAAACCATGTGGTAGAACATAGATTTAAAAATATGGGTTAATTTAAGATATAAGAGCTAGTTAGGAATAAGCCTAAGCTATAGGCTGAGCTTTCATAATTTACGCAAGTCTCTGTGTCATTATTTGGGAGCTGGCTGGCCAAACAGAGAAAGATTTGTAACATGTGGCGTCCAATGTAGAGGCATGTTTTTCCACATAGGACCTGAGAAAGCTTAAAAAGAAGTTCCAAACACACAAACATGGAGTCGAACACAGCTTCCTAGTATTGCAGTCTATCAAGCAGGCTGTGGTGTACAGAGACATGGCTCCTGACTGCTATCTGCAGGCTTGAGCCAGCCAGTGTCATGTGCAGATCTATGTGGCAGGTTTAAGGTTTAGCTCAAGGAGTGAGAGAAGGTTGCAGACATGCAGTAAAGTGGTCCCACCCGAAAAAAAAAACAAAAAACCTTTAAACAACAGATACAGTTTTAAAAAAATGGGTACTGCCGGGCGGTGGTGGCGCATGCCTTTAATCCCAGCACTCGGGAGGCAGAGCCAGGCAGATCTCTGTGAGTTCGAGGCCAGCCTGGGCTACCAAGTGAGTCCCAGGAAAAGGCGCAAAGCTACACAGAGAAACCCTGTCTCGCAAAAACCAAAAAAAAAAAAAAAAAAAAAAAAAGGGTGCTGACAGTCACAGAAAAAAAGTTTAAAAATAATAAAGTCTTTAAAGAAAGAGTAAAGTAATGTAAAAAGTGTAGTTAGTTGTTTTTTACGCTTACTATTTTGCTCTTTATTCTTCGGGCTCTTTGAGGGGCCCTCCACCCAGCTCCCAAATAAATCACACGGAGGCTTATTCTTTCTTATGAATGCCCGGCCAGCTTTTCTTAAATTATCCCGTTTGTCTTTTGCCTCTGGGCTTTTATCTTTCTCTATTCTATATACTTTTCTTTCCTTCTTACTCCGTGGCTTGCTGTGTAGCTGGGTGGCTGGGCCCTCTCCTCTTCTACTCCTCCTCCTATTTACTCTCTCTGCCCACCAGCTCCACCTATCCTTTCTCCTGCCTGGCTATTGGCGGTTCAACTCTTTTGCTTTTTTTTTTCCCCTTGGTTTTTCGAGACAGGGTTTCTCTGTGTAGTTTTAGTGCCTGTCCTGGATCTCGCTCTGTAGACAAGGCTGGCCTCGAACTCACAGAGATCCGCCTGGCTCTGCCTCCCCAGTGCTGGGATTAAAGGCGTGCGCCACTGTCACCTGGTGGCTGTTAAACTCTTTATTAGACCATTCAGGTGTTTTAGACAGGAAAAGTAACACAGCTTCACAGAGTTAAACAATGCAACACATCTTTACATCATTAAACAAATGTTCCACAGCATAAACAAATGTAACACATCTTCAACTAATATTCTACAACAAAAAAGAATAAGCCATGTAAGGATGGGAAATACAGAGGGCATCTGGATCCTGTATGGTGCTTTATTGACTTTGATTTTTTTAATGCTAATAAACAAAAAATAATAGCTGCTGAGAGACATTGGATGATGGAAACTGATAAACCAACCTATATATTTTAAGAATGTTTTAACTTCAGAACTTCAGAAGTAAAAAAAAAATACATTGCGTTGGGGGAGAGGTTATGCTTTTGTTACCATAGGAAACAAAAAGTTATGGTTCTCTTCAAAATCAATAAAGATCAGATTTGACTGGGGGAGACCTCCTTAAAATCTTGGCTACAGACATGAAGAGAAGAAACAAGAAAGACTACAGACAGTGACATGTATGCTGATCCCTCTACTGTGGGAATAGCTCTGAGACTGGATGAGACACGATAAATCTTGTTGGCTACAGAGTCCTTATGACAGTTTTGTTATGCAGTTCAAATGGACTTATAAAGTTGACAAATATCTTTTACCTCAAACATAAAACAAAAAAATCATCTTTAGCTGACTTGTGCACACCACACATTTCATACCTGTATCAATGCAGATATATATGTTACCTTTAAAAGTTCGTATGTTTTAAGAACAAAAGGACCAGACACCAATAAAGATAAGTAGCCCAGGTGATCCAGCCTCCCAAAATGCCTCTGTTTCAGTTTCCTCAAAAATTCTGCATCCAGAACAGCTTCAAAGCTGTTAGCCTAGATGGGCCAGTCTCATAGATTATCCAGCCAAGACTTCAGATAAGCCCTGCACTTTCCCATCACACAGAGCCTGGACAACCACTGTAACAGCTAGTTTTCCCAGGACTTGACCATTATCTCAATTTTCTCAAGGTCCTCTAAAGATGGCATTGCCCCCAGACAACAGGAAGTAATTTTAAGAATACAACAACCATATTCCCAAGAGGTGGGGTGGGTAGTTTTTGGTCATTTGTTGGATTATAGATGTTTGTCATCATTTAGGGGGGTTGGTTGCAAATTGTCACTGGTCATGGTAAGGGAGGAAACTAAGCAAGGAGGTTGGATTCAAGGATCTTTCTGAAAAGAAAAAGGAGGGTATGGAAAGGATGGGATAAAGGGTAGATTACTGAATCTACTTTAAACTAAAAAGCAACTATTAATCTAGAATATTTTACATTGGTATGAATTTTTGTATATTGAAACAAATTTAAGGTTGTTTTTGTTAAAACATACTCTATATATGTTCCTACTCTTGTTCAAGGCATTTTTGTCTATTGATCCAAATTTAAGGTTATTTTTGTAAGAGCATACTCTGTATATGTTTCTACTCTTCTTTAAGATATTTGGTATACTGATAGAAATTTAAAGTTATTTTTGTTATACTGTATGTATGTTTCTACTCTTGTTTAAGGTATTTTACCTATGCAGCTCATTTTAAAATGTAATGAATATGGGCTGGAGAGATGGCTCAGAGGTTAAGAGCACTGACTGTTCTTCCAAAGGTCCTGAGTTCAATTCCCAGCAACCACATGGTGGCTCACAACCATCTGTAATGAGATCTGGTGCCCTCTTCTGGCCTGTAGGGATACATGCAGACAGAGCACTGTACACATAATAAATAAATAAATAAAAATGTAATGAATAATTAAGAAATACAGGTTAGTAGTTAGTCATTTATAATAATTAAACTTGTAGTTTTGTTAGGTATATTTTCAAAGTTAAACAAAGATATATTTTAGATAGATAGGTGATATCCAAATGCTTCAGAGAACTACAGAATATGGCATTTAAACTGTTTAACAACCTAAGGCTTTTCATGACAATGAGACACATCTGCTCCTGGCAGCACTAAGCTACTTCATAAAAGGATGATGAACGCCGGGCGGTGGTGGCGCACGCCTTTAGTCCCAGCACTCGGGAGGCAGAGCCAGGCGGATCTCTGTGAGTTCGACGCCAGCCTGGGCTACCAAGTGAGTTCCAGGAAAAGGTGCAAAGCTACACAGAGAAACCCTGTCTCGAAAAACCAAAAAAAAAAAAAAAAAAAAGGATGATGAACATTGAAGAACCTCCACATGGAGTTTGCTTTCATTGTGGCAAAGCTCTAGCCATTTGGGAAAGAAACTGCCCTTGTATACTGTATAAACAGGACAAGCAGGACACAAAGGAAAAAGACTGGCAAACTTTGCCAAGACAAGGAGGGATAGTCCTTCAAAATTCCTGCTTCACAGAAAAGTCTGTCAGATAGTCTAGGCCTGTAGGCTGAAGATGAATGCTCCAACATTGCAGAGGAACCTTGGGTAACTATCCAGGCAGGCAGATGTCTATGTTATTTCTATGGTTTTGTTGTTCGCTCTGGACTTCCTATATACTCAGGTAGTATAGTCTTTTCAGGTCTTTGATGGAGTTGAAGACAAGATAGTTATAGTTACAGTTTTCCTTGTTACCAAATTCAGAAAAGAAGCTCACAAAAGAGGTATGAAGTGTATAAGGATGAGAGACATAAAAGCTTAAATTGTTTATCTAAGAAAATGTTTTAAGTCTAAAAAGATAGCTTTAGGATGGTAATACAAGTTATGATAGAAAATGATTTAGGTCTAAAACTTTGGATTCATCAAGATAGAATAATTAATAGAGTATTTTATCCAAAATTGCCAAATACAAATGAACTGGACATTGTAAATATAATTCTTACCTGATAATTGTTCTTATTATATTTTACTGTGTTAGAGTTAAACACTTTCCTTTTTTATTTAGACAAAAAGGGGGAAGTGTTGTGGAGTATTTGTTTATACTGTGAAGATGTTTCTTTGCCAAGGCACCTTCTGATTGGTTTAATAAAGAACTGAATGGCCAAGATCTAGGCAGGAAGAGATTAGGCAGGACCTCCAGAGACAGAGAGGACTCTGGGAAAAAAGAAGGAGTCACCAGCCAGACACAGAGAAGAACCAGGGGGTGCAAGATGGAAGGGAAGTAACGCCACGTGGTAGAACATAGATTAAAAAATATGAGGCCGGGCGGTGGTGGCGCACACCTTTAATCCCAGCACTCGGGAGGCAGAGCCAGGCGGATCTCTGTGAGTTCGAGGCCAGCCTGGGCTACCAAGTGAGTCCCAGGAAAGGCGCAAAGCTACACAGAGAAACCCTGTCTCGAAAAAAACCAAAAAAACAAAACAAAACAAAAAAAATATGTGTTGCCGGGCGGTGGTGGCACACGCCTTTAATCCCAGCACTTGGAGGCAGAGGCAGGCAGATCTTTGTGAGTTTGAGGCCAGCCTGGTCTACAGAGCGAGATCCAGAAACGGCACAAAGCTATACAGAGAAACCCTGTCTCGAAAAACAAAAAACAAAAAATATGTGTTAATTGAAGTTTTAAGAGCTAGTTGAGACAAGCCTAAGCTAAAGGCCAAGCTTTCATAATTAATAATAAGTCTGCATGTCACTATTTGGTTGGTGGGGCAGAAATAGACTCATTACAGATCTCTGAGTTTGAAGTCAACCTGGCCTACGTGGTGAGTTCCAGGACAGCCAAGGCCATGTAGAGGGACCCTGTCTCAAAGGAAAAAAAAAATCAAAGTTTCAGTTACAGTTCATAATCACTGGATCCCTTGGATTTTTTGTTTTTTCTTGTCTTTTTTTTAAAGATTTATTTTATTTTATTTCATTTTATTTTATGTATATGGATACTTTGCCTGCATGCATATATATGCACACCATGTGCATGCCTGGTGCCACAGATCCCCTGAAACTGGAGTTACAGACAGTTGTGAGTCACCATGTGAGTACTGGGAATTGAACCTAGGTCCTCTAGAGGAACACTCAGTGCTCCTAACCACTGAGCCATCTCTCCCCATGGGCTCCCTTGCTTCTAGAACTATGGTGAAGCAGGACCTCATGGTGTAAGAGTATGATGGAGCAAAGCTACTTCCCTCCTGGCCACTGTGGGGTTTGGGGAGAGAAAAACAAAGAAAGAGGATGGAGGAGAGAGAGAACAAGAGTTACTCCTAAGGGCGTGGCCCTCTAGTTCTCCTCCCTTAACTCACCTCCATCTCCTTCCTAAGTTTCCATCACCTCCTAACCACCCACCAAGTTACAAACCAGTCAAAGGATTCACCCACTGTCGAGGTTAGAGCTCTTGTGATTCATTCACTTCCCCGGAGACTCACCTCTGGACATTGCTGTACTAGGGGCCCAGGCTGTTAACACACAAGCCCCTAGGGGTCATTTCAGATCCAC